>NC_051185.1:59897323-60072323 GCF_013339695.2 Rhipicephalus sanguineus
ACGCCTTAACAGTTTCTCGGACAGTCCACGTTTTCGTATGGGCGTCCAAACCCACACTCGGTCGCCGGTTGCGTAGGTTACTATTCTGCGGTGGGCATTATAGCGGCCTGCATCGTAGTCTTGTTGCTGGCGGATTCGCAAGCGTGCGAGCCGCCTAGCTTCTTCCGCGCGTTGAGTAAACACGTCGGCGTCCGTGTCGACGTCGTCCCATTCGTGTAGTAACATCGCATCCAACATCGTCCGTACCTCCCGTCCGTGAACGAGGCTGAATGGAGTCATGCGAGTCGTTTCTTGTTTAGCTGTATTGTTCGCGAACGTGATATAGGGCAAGATTTCGTCCCAATTATTATGTTGGACATCCACGTACATCGAAAGCATGTCCTCAATAGTCTTGTTTAAGCGCTCTGTTAATCCGTTCGTTTGCGGGTGGTAGGCAGTTGTCTTACGATGAGTCGTGCCACTTAACACCAAGACATGGTCTAAAAGAGCTGCCGTAAATGCGGTTCCGCGGTCTGTAATCACGACGGCTGGGGCACCATGTCGCAGTACAACATTCTCTATGAAAAATCTCGCAACTTCCGCCGCTGTACTTCTTTGGAGTGCCTTTGTTTCGGCGTACCGGGTCAGATAATCCGTTGCGACAATAACCCAGCGGTTCCCTGCAGTAGAAGTAGGAAGTGGACCCAAAATATCCATTCCGATCTGGGCAAATGGTGTTCGTGGGACTTGAACAGGTTGCAGCAGGCCGGCCGGTTTCGTCGGAGGCGACTTGCGTCGCTGGCAGTCGAGGCAAGTACGAATGTGGTGCTTCACGGCTGTGGTGAGCCTTGGCCAGTAGTATCCTTGCCGAACTCTTGCCAATGTGCGCGTGTAGCCTAAGTGACCAGAAGTCACCTCGTTGTGACATGCTTGAAGCACTTCAGTACGAAGGTTTGCAGGAATGACGAGCAAATAGGGAGGTCCGATAGACGAGAAGTTTCTTTTGTAAAGGACGCTGTTCCGTAAGCAAAACGACGGCAATACTTGTGCAAAAACTCTGGGTGCATTCTGAGATTGGTCCGTCTAAGTAATTAATTAAACCAAGCAACTCAGGGTCGTCACGTTGTTGTTGGGCGATCGTGGACGTGTCGAGGACACCAAGGAATGCAGTTTCATCCTCATCGGGTAGAGAAGCCGACTGTATTGGTGATCGGGACAGGCAGTCGGCGTCCATATGTCGCTTCCCCGACTTGTGTACGACAGTCATATCAAATTCTTGCAGCCTCAGACTCCAACGCGCTAATCGACCGGTGGGATCTTTAAGATTAGTCAACCAACAGAGGGAATGATGGTCGCTAATAACTTTGAAGGGGCGGCCATACAAATACGGGCGAAAATTCATAACTGCCCATACCACGGCGAGGCATTCTTTCTCTGTTGTTGAATAATTAGCCTCTGCGCGTGTTAGCGTTCTGCTTGCGTAGGCGATGACTCTTCCGTGTCCTCTTGCCGCTGCACTAGCACAGCTCCCAAACCCACATTGCTAGCGTCTGTGTGAAGCATCGTGGGGGCTTCCTCGTCGAAGTGGGCAAGCACGGGGGGTGTTTGAAGACGTTGGCGCAGATCATTAAACGCAGCTTCCTGGTCGTCATTCCACTGAAAGGCGACGTCGTCCCTCGTGAGCCGAGTTAAAGGTGACGCAATGCGTGCGAAGTCTGCGATAAACCGTCGATAATAGGCACAGAGGCCCAGAAAGCGCCTGACAGCCTTCTTATCGGACGGTACCGGGAACTGTGCAACGGCGGATATTTTTTCAGGATCGGGCCGAACGCCTGCGTGGCTGACGACATGACCAAGAAATTGGAGCTCTTCAAAACAGAAGTGACATTTCTCCTGGCTTTAACGTCAGGCCCGCGGACCTTATGGCTCGTAAAACAACTTCCAGTCTCTTGAGGTGCTCGTTAAAAGTTGCGGAAAAGACTATGACGTCGTCAAGATAAACCAAGCAGGTTTCCACTTCAACCCCGAAAGGACGGTGTCCATGAGCCTTTGAAAGGTAGCGGGCGCTGAACACAAACCGAAGGGCAAGACTTTAAATTCGTATAAACCATCTGGTGTCACAAAAGCGGTTTTCCTCCCGGTCTCTTGGATCTACCTCGATTTGCCAATATCCGCTCCTCAAGTCCATTGAAGAAAAGTAGCGAGCGTGTCGAAGTCTGTCAAGCGAGTCATCGATACGTGGAAGCGGGTACACATCTTTCTTGGTCACTTGATTCAGCTTCCTGTAGTCCACGCAAAAACGCAGGGTGCCGTCCTTTTTCTTGACTAGGACTACAGGTGATGCCCAGGGGCTCTGTGATGGCTGAATCACGTCATCTTCAAGCATTTTCGCTACTTGTTGCTGTATCACTTCGCGTTCCTTGAGAGCCACACGATAGGGATTCTGGTGAATAGGTCTCGCCGTGTCTTCGGTAATTATTCGATGCATCGTTAGCGGCGTACGGCCAACTCGTGATGTCGATGAAAAGCAGTCCTGGAATTCGGCTAGCAGCTCAAGAAGTCTTTCGTTCGTCCTTTGGCAACGTAGTACCGACGTCAAGAACGGGTGCCGATTCTTGTTTAGACGCTTCGTCCAGTATCGATAAACAGCCTTGGACTTCAACAATATTGTCAAAGTAAGCGACGGCTGTGCCCTTAGGAAGGTGCCGGCGCTCAGCACTAAAGTTGGTGAGAAGCAAGTTCGTGCGTCCAGCAGTGACAATGACAATACTTCGCGCAACTGAAATGCCATGGCTAAAGAGCAGCGAGCTAATTTGGTCTGAATGCCTTCGCCGTCGAACGGTGCGTCCCCTGCCACCGAAACAAGAGTGCATGACCGTGGCGGGATGACCACATCATCATCAGTTAGACGCAGAGGTTCATGTGTCGCCCCTGAACAATCGACTAAACCAGGGCTGTTGCGAAACGTTATTAAACTGTCCGGGATGTTGATGACGGCGCCATATTCTCTCAAGAAATCCATCCCAATAATTAGGTCTTTGCAACATGAGGCGAGAACAACGAACGCCGCCACGAAAGAAGAACCACCGATGTTGATTCTCGCTGTACACCTTCCGATAGGCATCAGTAACTGGCCTCCTGCGGTCCTTAGGTGAGGTCCCGTCCACGGCGTCTTTACTTTCTTGAGGCGTACGGCGAGGTCTTCACTTATAATAGAAAAGTCGCCACCGGTGTCAACTAAGGCGGTCACTTGTTGTCCGTCCACGAGAACGGCAAGGTCTGCGGTCACAGTTTCGTCGTTACGTCGTGTCGGCTTTACGGCGTCCTGTGGTGAGAGTAATGGGGGCTTTTTTTCGTCGTCTTGACGGCCTGCAACCTTACCCCCAGAGGTCGCCGCCTTCAGTTTCCCCGGCGCGGGCTGGGTGAACAACTCCCAGTGGGAGTGTGGAGCATGAGGCAAGGTTGTGGTCCAGCACCTCCACCAGTGTCATATCTAACCAATTTTTTTTATCTGGGAACTATTAAGTCGTATACACACAGCACATGCTGCAATCCGTGGGAGGTGAACGCGAGAGCGGTTCGTGTTTGTACATGGCACTTTACTGCGCATGCGTGCACCGGGACTCGACATGTTCCACTAGTTACCGCGAAGGCAGCGGCGCTTCTCAGCATGCTACTTTTCTTAAACTCAAAAGCAGCACAGAAGAGAGCGGGGTTGGAAATAATATACATATTCCAATTGTGAGCACTAATATCGGTGCGCGTGAAACCATCAGACAATGTACAGCGAAGTGATCGACTCCATAATCCAGCTTCAAGGCTCTTCCGCTAAGCTACGCGACATGCCGGTTTACTTTCAAATGGACTCTGATAATATAAATTCTACTCAGATCGCAAAAAGTATGCTTGAATATGTGACTATATTTTATGGTCGTTTCATTTCCACCAGGTTTGTCCTGGCCATTTGATAGTTGGTGATAATGTAAAGCACTCACCGATAGAAAGACGAAAATTTAGCCTAAGTGGTGCTCGTGGTTTTACTTCCAGCGTCTACAGTTTATGTCATATCGGCTTAATCTTGATTAGAACACTTACATCTCGGCGAAATTTATTTTAGCGGCCAGATTTGCAGCGTCATGATGCTGTTATCAGGAGGAGTTGCTCATACCAGTTTATTACACACAAAATAATGATGTTACGTTTCAATATGCGAGTACTGTCCTAGCCCGAGCTCATATCAGATATGAGCTCGGGCTTTTTCCTCAGCACACAATTATTTTTAAATGTGTGAAAACTTGATTTGATTCCATTTTTAGCCAAATGTCTATTTAGGCTCAATAAAATGTCACTGGATCATGCATATGCCAAAGAGTGCAACAAGCGCAATTTTCTGGTTCTAGCACCCTAGAACAAAAGTTGTGAAGCTCCAAAGTGCTCATTTTAATAACGCGGCTATCACACAACGCGGTTATCACGAGCAATTGCTCATAGCAGTCTATACAACTAAAAAATTATGTTACGTTCAATACGTCAGTACTGTGCTTTCACGCGCTCATGTCAAATATGAGCTCAATTTTTATACAAAACACACAAGTGATTTCGAAATTATTGGTGAAAACTTCATTTGGCCACAGTTTTACCTTAATGTCTACTTAAGCGCAATAAAATATCATTGGGTTGTGCACTGAACAGTGCAAAAAGTGCTATTTTATGGTTCTACCATCTCTAAAAGAAAAAATGTGAAAATTTGAAGTGTTAATTTGAATAACTGAGAAAAAGCACTTTTCTTATTTCGCTTGTTCTAAAAAAATTTACGTTCTCAAGCTAATATGTGGCGTCCTACTGCGCTCACTAAAGACTAATATTTTCAGCAAGACAACAATGATGAGAAGTGAGCGACACAGCTGACAAAAACGTATCACAAGATTATAAGGTCGCGAAAAAAAAAAGTTAGGAGAGGGGAAATAGCAGTGAACGAAACACCATCAGTTGGTGATGTGATACAAAGGATTTTTATAGCATTTTGCAAATTTTGGCCCCAGAAAGCAGCTTCTCCCCTTAATATAAGCAAACATACGAGGACATAGGCAACTGCATCTGTCACTTCTGTCCTGCACCGGAAGTAACGCTTCCTACCTATAATGAGCATGTGTGCGGCTACGTGGCTGGACACGCTGCATCAACAAGGCCGTGTAGTATCGTATTAAGGGTGGGCAGCCGCTTCGAAGCCGAACATCCAAACAAAGTGCCCAGCCACAATTCAGTCATCAGCGATGGTGGCCTTCTATTACGTGAGGAGTCGCTTGTCAACGTACACGTGTTGTGCACATTGAAGTGACGTTCATGATCAGGCGCAGCTCAACTGCCTTCAACCATCAATTCACCGCTCTACACAACGTCAGACTCTCGATTATGAATGATTTGCTCTCGGCAAGCACTCTGAAAACATCGGGAAAACCCGGTATGCCCAAGGTCGATACACATAGGTCGCGAAGCTTCGGGCGAAAAGCGGTTTAGATCCTGTTGCCAACAACACCAGCTACGGGAGTTATGGGTGCTGCGATTGAAGCGCGACTATGTTTGGAGGGAAGGAACATTAACAGCGAAAACCAAGTTTTATTCAATGGTAAAGCAGTCTTTACGTTTTACAAATTACATTTATTTTCCGAACTATATTATGTAGGTGCAGCGTGCCAAGAATGTATGGCAGTGTTTAATTATTACGAAAAACCTTTCTCTTAGCGCCCCCTGAAAAGAGGCGCACGTCATTGTTATTCAGTGCAACCCTTGCGGTGCATGGAAAGGCGCGCTCGTAAGTTCGTCTGCAATGACACGCCCCCTCACGTGTTCTGGTGGTTCGCACTTGCATGCGTTCTGTGAATTATTGTGGTGAGAATTTGATTTTGGTGTGCGCGAAGTTGCGAGGTGCGTTTCATCATTCGTGAACGTGTTGGCTACGGTGTTCAACGGGCAACGGCACGACGCGACTAACATTTCGCGCCCGCGGAAACAATGTGGTGTTCCAAGGATTCAATAGCAACACGCGTATGCCTGGCGAGCCCTCTCTTCTAGATAAGACACCGGGACAATGGTTCGGAGTAGCGTCTTGCTGGACTTTCAGAGATCAGTATTCCAGCTGCCCGGTTTCCTTCGTGAACACGCAGTGCCTACTATATTTCCTATTATCGGTGAGCAGATCGCTAAGTTATCTGTCCCGCTAGAATTCGCATGTCTTGATACGTTACACTTAAGGTTAATTTATCGGAACATAAGGCAAAACATAGTATACGTAGTGTACGCACTTTCTGTACTGATTACGACATTTGTTGCTCATTGAGTATAGGGTGTGATAAAATTTTCGTTATTTTGACTATTGAATAAAACGGACGTATAATTACTTTGGCGTGACCATGGCGTCATTTCTTCTCGTTAGAACTGAAGCACACATGCAATGCTCTCTTGAAGTCCCCTGCTCATGTGCGAAGCAAATAAGCAACTCTGCAAACATGAGAGGTACGCTGCTGCCTGCTTTATTTACGCTGTGGAAGATGACACGAACGCAGAATAAAAGCTCCAAGAATAAGGTTTTCTAGTAAAATAAAGGCGAATTGAACGACGGTACACTTAAACACCGCTGTTTAGTGACGGGTCTGTATTAGTTTAGCGCGTTGGCTTCAAGCGCACTCGCCAAGGGCTTGCCGTCTCGCCGTAGCGCAAGCCCTTAGAGGTAAGGGGCCAAAGAAAAATATTTCGAGGTCAAATTTCGCGGGAGTGCCAACAAAATGACGTCACTTTTTACCGAATATTGCGTCACATCCGCTTTATTTTTCGTTCCGCCGGAAGTGTTCCCACCTCAGACAGATGGTGCTAAGCCCCATAAGCACCTGCTTTATGCGATACTATAAGTACGAGGTGCTTCGAGAGCTGTGGAAGGGTGTGATGGTCCCTGGGGCTTACATTTGGGAACTCAGTGGTGTGCATGAAGTCAGAGGTACAATCAGGAATGGATGTAAATCAAAGGACGGTGGGCGGCCTCGCGTTGGGCGCTCACGGGAAGACGACAAATGAGGCTGTAAAGGGTGGTATGGGATGGGCAGGCTTTGAAGTGAGGGAAGCTCAGAGCAAAATGAGATTCGAAGAGAGGCTGAGGAAAATGAAGAAGAGTAGATGGGCAGAGAAGGTTTTCAGGTATTTGTATAGAAAAAGCGTTGACACGCAGTGGAGAAAAAGAACTAGGAGGCTCACCGGTAAATATACGGCTAGCAGTGCGGGCGATATGGCAACAAGGAGCATTAAGCCGAAGGTCAGAGAGGCGGAGAGGACTTTTTGAATGGCAGCGATGGAAAAGAAGCCGGCTCTGAGTAACTACCGAAAGGGAAAAGACGAAATAAGGAGGGAAAGGTTTTATGATAATTCAAGGGGAAGCGCTTTGTTTGAAGCAAGGTCGGGCTGCTTTAGAACGCGTAGTTATAAAGCGAGATTCAGTAACGAAGAAGAACAATGTACATGCTGCGGGGGAACAAAGGAAACTATGGAACATGTACTGATTGAATGTGGCGATATTCACCCAGGTATACGTGTAGGCAACAATGGAAAGCTGAACACGTCCGCGATAGAAATAAGTAAGAGACGCTTAGAGTATTGGTGGCAGAAAAGTAGAGATAAAGTACAAAAATAAATAATGGGGAAAAATAGGGTCATTCTGCCTTAAGAGGCAGAGAGATGGACCGTGAATGTATATTTTTTTTTTGGTATAATAACATAGATTTAATCAGTGTAGATAAGGTATTAAGCCAACTTGAAACAAGGAAGCTTTTTTTTTTTCATTTTTTTCTTCGAGCCTGGTGGCAGACATGTCACCGCCCCGTTATAAAGGGGACGCTCATAGCATCCGTCCATCCACCTGATGAGCAGCCATTTTCTGAACGTATGGGCTTCTATGGAAGCTTCGCTACCAGTTAGATTTACCTTGGTATGCCCCTCTAACTTCGCCTACTGGCCGACTCATTGTTCTCCCTTCGATCCACCTCCCGAACTTGCCCGGTGTATAGACAGATACCACATAAGAAGTCTGGAGACGCCCCTCATAGACGACCGAGGCACGGCAGCCGATCACCACCGTTAGTAAAAAAAACAGTCCCGCTCATCCACTAGGGAACGTTTCCCGAAGGCGGGGTTCACTGACCGTCGTTCTCATGACATCAGCATGGAGTACGTGCCCGTTCATGTAGGCTTGTGTGCACCAACCTTAAAGGGGAAATGCCGCGGGCTTCTCAAGTTGTACCTAACTACACCTCGTAGCCCAGCTACTGATACAAGAAAACAATGAACCTTATCCAAGAAGAAAGCTTACACCAAGACGCGCAAGCCTTGACAATGTGAAATTGGACGATTGTGAAGACTAATCTGGTTGCTTCTAGGTTGTTTGTAGGCCTTAGCTAAGTGATGAGGGTTGTTTCTAGGTTGCTACTAGGTCGTTGCTAGGCATTAGCTAGGTGATGCTAGGCGTTGATACTCCGTGCAGAGAGGTTCGAGTAAAACCACAGATAATCCCAGAGACGACAAGGACGTCCAAACTGCAGAGACAGAACCTCACGCTGAAGCCAAGTGTCCGCACCTCATATATTTACGGGCACGTCATCGTTGGCGAAGGCCTTATAGCTCCGGGGTCTTCTCGCAGCCGCCGTTGCCTTTCCCGTTCCCTAGTATTCTCTTGTTGTACGTACTCGTGGACTCCGGCTCGCCGCCGTCGCTTCGCAGCCATTTGTTGGGCTCTCTTGCCTTCTTCATTTTTAGTGGACCAGTGGTTGGTAGTGCGATTTACCCAATTTCTGTGGCACATACAGGTTTATGATGGTGACAGTTTTTTTATTCGCCGGACAAGGAACGATTTGCTGAACGGTTTCGCTGTTAAAAAAATAAGGAAAAGAGCTTACCGGCTATGTTCATTATGTGGTAGATGCGATGAGGAGCGGCACCCTCGTTGATGCGGCGGGCATTTGGCAGTTTGCGGAAGGCACCTCGCACGCGATGCTTGGCCCCTGACAGCCCTTCGGGATCCTGGTGGTGCCACTTGCCCTTTATGAAGGACCAGTCCTGCGAGAGAATCGTCAGCCGTGCGCTAAGTACACACTCGCGTGTGAGCGATGCAGCAGCTAAAAAAACACGTTTTATTGACTGATTGATCAGTTGAGATTTAACTGGCCACTAGAGACAATGCAAGTGCAGAGGGCTCTAGACATAACGGAAAGTTTGCCTGGTTTCTACCACATCGCAACAATGCACAAACCTCTCAAGATCAAGGTGCCTCCCTCAAAAGGCTGTCGCATCTTTCCTGCCACCTTATTTGAATCTAACGCTGAGTTCCATCATTTCGTTCCTTGCCTCCTTACCCATGTTCACCATGTAGGAAGGTGAGAAAAAGAGGAAAGTTTTAACAACAGAGGCCTGTTCGACAGCGTTCTCAATGTGCGAGACCCTCTTATCGGTTGTTGCCACAGCCACTTCTATAGAGACACTACCGGGAGAGTGCTTGCCTGCCATTCCTTCTTCAAGAACTTCCCAGATCTGCCATTTCTTTGTTGGGTCACTTGGTGATAGTAAACTGAGAAAACTGAACGCCTGTTGCTCCAAGAGCTTATAGTCGGCTTGAACTTTATAAGCCTGTGGCATTTCCTCCTCAAAGACGGATGCACACAAGCCTGCACCAATGGGCGTGCACCGCGGACTGACGTCATAAGCCCGACGTCCGGTGACCCCGCCTTCGGAGAACATAGCGGAGTGCATGAGCGAGATTATTTCTTTAGTCGCGGACACGATCCACTGGAGCGCTTCAGTCACCTGGGCGAGGCCTCTCCGGACATCTTAAGAGCTATCCGACTATAGTAGTATATGAAAAGCAATGTGTAGTCCTTTACGCGAATCTCTGGAGCTTTAGCACAAAGAAGCAACGTGGGAACAATAGAACACGCAAGGAGACAGTACAGTTGTAGATTCGGTCCTACCTGCGGCTAGTTGGCTCCGTAATTCAGCTTTGAGGCTCTTCCGCTAGATTGCGCGACATATACCGGTTTATTGCTGCTTTGAAGCACAATTTAAAAATAGAATTTCTACTCACAACGCAAAAAGGATGTTGGAATATGTCACTATATTGCACGGTCTTTTCAGTTCTGCCAGAATCTTATCACACGTTCTGGCCAGTTGTCAGTTCCTTTAATCGTTTGAAGTGAGATATCTGCGAACGCAACACTCATGCAGCCTGCACGGTATTGCGTGCCCAGCTGAAACGGACTATGCTCTAAAAATATCTTTAAGAAAACCTCGTTGCACGCAACTTTGTAAGCTAAACTGAACGAGCTCCGTATTTCAGTGGCACAAAAATATACGCATTCCGAGAGACACAAGACGAGAGGCTCGCCCGAAACACGTTCGGTCCCTCGCAGTCGAAGCTCGATCTTGCTGCCCTGGTGAGTCCAGCGGATGAGGAAGATTCCGCGGGTACGGCTGTCCCATTTCAGGTCGTTGCAGTAAAATCTGCTGTCCAAGCGGGGAACTAGGAAGTCCCGAACCAGCAGATTGTTTCGGCCGCTTCCCTGGTCCTTCCCAGCACGGCGCTTGCCACCGCCACCGCTCTTGTTTCTGGGGGCGCTCTCCACGGCGCTGTTCTCCGAATTGGCAGCCTTGTGGTCCTTGGATTTAGTCATGACGTCTGTAACGACATCATCATTACCATCATCAGCCTGACAACGCCACGTTATGCCCTCAAACACCTAACTTTCTGCCTCCACCTCGCGCGCTTGCCTTCTCTTGTAACCCATCTGTTACTCTTAATGACCAGCGGCTATCTTCCCTTCGCACTACATGTCCTGCCCATTTCCATTTCATTCCTTCATTTGGGCTAAGATGTCCTTAACACACGCTTGTTCCCTGGCCCACTCGGCTCCCTTCTGTAACGACAGCCAGTCATTAAAATCAAGGTCGACAGCAACAAAATTTGACTTTGACTAATAGCGAGCTGTGTCCATCACTGAAACAATCTTGGGTGGACCCTAGGGTTGGTAACAGTGTATTTTACTCGTTCGCAGCCATTTAAGAGTGCATAAGCGGACGACGCACGCACCCAGTGTTTGTAGCCTTGACGCATGTCTGAAAAACGGCCTTTAAGACGTTTCCGTACTCCGCCCCCCCCCCCCCCCCCCCCCCCGCCCATCTCGAAGGCTATGATAGGCCTAATAAGCCTCGCACTCCCGTTCATGTCCCTGTCATACATTATTCCGGCGACTGGTAACAGCAACATTTCGGCATTATTTATTTTCAAGTGTTTTCGCGATGCTCTTGTTTAAGTTCTAAACATATAATTTTGGAAAAGAGTTTCTGTAAATAAGACGTGATATCAGAAAACAACCTTCCATTTTAACCAATAAAAATTAAGTCGTAGTTGCCAGTTAAGGGCCTCTGTCTAGGCCACACTTCAAATTAATCCCCTGGAGATGCTAAGGCCATGTCCGAGGAACGTTTTACAAGGAAATTTTTCAATCGGTTCTCTATTGGACGCATTTCGAGAACTTAAATAAACAACCTTATTACGCCTCCTGCGTGTGAGATTTACTTCCAGAGCCATTACCCATCCGGTTAGCTGCGGCTCGCCCCTACAAGCTCTTGAATTCTTTTAAGGGGCAGAAGAGAGAGAGAGAGAGAGCACGTCAGCACCGCCTCACTTTTCTATTTGTATTTTCGTTCCTGTGTGTACTTTGCTGCATTGGATGAAGAACTGAGGCTGAGATGGCAAAATTACTCCTAAGAAGCGGTAAAATTATATCACTGATTACTTTACTTGTACTGTTTTCAATGTAGTTTATTATAAATTACAAGTTGCTGAAAGAACCGATATTATATTACTATATATTTGAAAAGTAATAAAAAAACTTACTATGTTACTTTTTAACAAAAGTTCACCATTGATGCACTAACTCGTGTGCACTTAATTCACGGTGCATATAAAATCTCCGAGGTCTTTTTATGCCTCATTGCAACGCTTGAGGTTTGGCAATACGATTAACTTTGTGATTTCCTTTCCTTTTTTCAGTCAAATTTATATATCATCAGCGAAGAAGACATGCTATGTTTAAGTGAAACATGATTGCCACAGTAATCAGCCTTTAAATTACTCGCATGCAGAAACTCATTATTTGCTGAATTACCAGCCAACAAAAGTAATTCATCACGTTACTAAGCCATTTAATTACTGTAACATCATTACTATGCTTTCAGTACTGCCAAGTCAAAATTCAAGTCACGCGCCATGGTCGGAGGCGTTTCTCAACGAATTTGACAGACGTGCCCGCGGTTGCAGTCCCCATTCCTAGGAACAGGCCCGCTATCAAGGCATAGTAGTGGTTTGAGCTGAGGAAAGATGCTACCCACAAGGAACCGTGGCTCAGCGTCGTTCGAGCAAGGGGGAAAACGGGGAGCAACAGAATAGGCCACCTTATAAAAGAAATAAGTACCCACAACACTAAGCCCTAAGCCAGAGTACATCACATCCCCATTAGAACAACCCTGGAAGCCCAGGAGCACTGAGAGTCGAACCCAGTACCTCTTGCATTGAATGACCCGGCCCGGTCATTCATGGCTGTGGTTAGAAAAGAACCGTCATACCCAGGATTTTGGGACATCGCTTTTAATTCGCCTGTTTTTAAAGGGGCCATGACACCCAATTTTCGTTCATATTCTGTGTTATGTGGATTATCCCTTGTGCATTCACAAATAATCTGGCGAAATTTTAGCGCAGTTGGTCGAGCACTTAATTTATAACCGAATATTTTTACAAACACGCGAGCGGTTTGAGAGTCAGGCAACACTGGTGCACTCGCGAGCCGTGACGTAACAAGCAGCTAGCTGTGCAAGCGTCTGCATTGCGGCGAACTATATTGTTCCGTGGTCAGCTGCACGAGATATGGACATATTTAACTTCAACTTGGCACTGATACTGAACGATTTGCAGCGGCTGAAACTTTGGTAGAAGACGACAGCTCCGTTCCGTGCTGCACATGACGTCACGCACGCCATTGCAAAATGGCGGTCGCCGACGGTGGGCGGGGTTTACAGCCGGCGACTTCTAGGGCTTGTTTTGCACTGAAATGTTCGTTTACGGCCAACTTTTGGAATCTGTATAGGCATAATAGACCCTCTACTTCTAGTTTTCGCTGAAAACCACAAATGTTTGGGCGACCGTGTCATGGCCCCTTTAACACTACGTGGTGGGATGACGCTTGCCGCGCGGATGACAAAACTACAATACGTATATATAAAAAAAAAGCACGCCATCGACTATCGCCACCGAGAGCGAACCGCAATCGCCGACTGACAAGCGCAACGCGTACGACGAACGGTTTGCTGGCTGCAAAATTGTGAATCAGCCGTTCTTTTGAAATGAATGTGTTTGTATAAGTTGCTTTGCTATGCTTGAAAAACACTCATTGTCGAAAAGGCGTGGCTGCGCTTCCTCTCGTCTTTTCAATATATTTCGACCTATTGTATTGTCGTCGACCCCCGCGGGTTTCCAATAATAATATTATCTGGGGTTTTACGTCACAAAACCAAGATTTGATTATGAGGGACGCCGTAGTGGAGGGCACCGGAGATTTCAATTTCTCAACTCTATGTATTATAGGGAGTTCTACATCAACGGCGATGGCCTTCAATATTAAAGAAAACAGAACAGGCCAATGCGGGCAATGTTAATACTGTGGCTTACTTTGGTTTAGCGCGTCAAGGGACGTTATTTATAGCACTCAGATATCACAAGAAGCACATAATTACCTCATGCGCAGAAAATCATTTTCTTTATGAAGAAGAGCTATTGAAAGAGTGCTAACGCACTGATAACCAAACTTATCAATAGAGTCAGCTTCTATGATTTCACGCGTGATCTCTTCCCGTCCTTTTTTGCGCTGTTATTTTACGATCTTGAACAACCAACTAGCCCGATGTACCGCTATTCTGACATTGCTAAAATTGGAACGTGTCGTTACATTAAACGTTGCGCTTGAAATTGTATCAAAATATAGTTGCGAATAATGCTAAGGCGAAATAAAGTGAGCAATTTAAAGCTCACACCAAGCTACTTTTTTTTCAAATTTTACATCGCCGCCAGCAGGTTATATGTAGATAAAAGGAATATGAAAAAAATGTTCCTAGACGAATTTTTATAGACCACTGGCCACAGACATATCTAACTGCAACATTCGCGCACAAGTGCAACACGTGTGGCACTTTCCATGTCAGTGTTTAAATTCACAGTCAGAATACTGCGCTTCAAATATTCAGGCATAAATTTCCACACATGCATCAATATAATTAAGTTTCTTGCACAGGAAACCGCGTCCAAAAGATCAATACATAGGCGTTTAATAAGTGGTGATTCAGTATTGCAGTGTGGTCAGAAAACACTGCCGATCGGTAGTCGAGGCTCCTAACAACACGCGAGCCAAAAGAGCTAAAGCCGAACATTCAAAAATCAACAAAAACAGACTTGGGTGCTTGGTATTTGTTGATTTTTGAACGTTCGGTTTTAGCTGTTTTTAATCAGTTTTGTACCGACCGCGCTGGTTCTTGCTTTTTGTTGATTTTTTAGTGTTCGGTTTCAATCGTTTTTAATCAGTTTTGCACCGACCGCCAAGTCATGGTCCCTTTTTGCCATTTTAAATGCGAAACATTTCTTAGCAAACCCAAGGCACTATATATCTATCTACGCATCTATCTATCCAGCCGCTACGTCTGTGTGCTCTTGTGGTCGCCTCCTCAGCTCGCTGGAGACCAAAATTGGTATGGGAGGGTAATAGGGTTTGACGAATATGACCATCTGGTCACGACATGAATAACGTGATAACCCTGTCCCGTACGTCGTCAAACCCTTTCCTCCAGACACGTGTGGCACAAACCCGTATATCACGGAGCACGGTAAGCTGGCATGCGCCACAGGTGATTGACAGTTTATATCGCCCCAGCAACGGCCAGAACAGACATTGGTAATTTAAATGCGAGAGCGTAAAGAAAAACCGACATCGATAGCGTTGACCCAGCGAATGCAAGGAATTAAGATCAGGATCCCAGCAAAAATCGAATTCACGCATTCTGCGTGGCGGTCAAATATTCTACCACAGAGCCAGGCCACGTCTTGAAACTGTTCTGGAAATTGATGCTATACGCAGGCGCAGCGTCAATTGTGGTTGCAGTGCTGGCTTTATAACAAAGCAATAAACGTTGCATATGTACTCCCATGTACACTTGCCAACCTAGCAGCATGAAAATTCGGGAGACCGAAGCGGGGAAGGGGGGCAATTTTTTTTTTCCATATCGGAAGCGATGTGCTCCTTTATGTCGGCCTTGCCTCCGTGCGAAACGCTAACATCAAAGGCGCACCTGCACAGAAACTTGTCACCTTTCCGCGAAGTCGCAAAGCACGGAAACTCTGCTACATTTATATTCCTATGATTCAGCTACCTCTATTCTAACGTCATTCGACCCCGGAGCAACACCCTAACGAACATTACGTATGATATTCACATCATCACAGCGCACTTTGTTTCGCTAATACTGACGTCTGTGCTCTAAAGTGAGCGCTGACGTTACGTCAGACCATAAGTTACCCTTTAAACGCCAGCGTAGTCGACGTGCCTGGTAAAACCACTATTTTCACTCAACTAGAACGCTTACAAAAATACCTCGATCAACATCGTAACGCTTGGATCAAAGCCAAAAAAAGCAGCATAGAGAACTACTCGCTGACTGCTTCGCATGAAACCGATTCCCACAAGGCGTGGGATGTGCCGATTTTTTTTTTTTGCTCGTGTTTACGTTTTTATAGAATCTGCTTTTGCCTCATCTTGCTAACTCTAATCCAAATTGATAGTAATGCCGGCCGACCGAGTTACTCGATAACATTTGTGCCATTTTTCGAAGTTTTGTTCGCCTGCGTATACATATATTCTTTGCCTTTCTAACAGGGCTGGGCAGAGATACTCAGAAAAGTATTCCGGAATACAGATATCGAAATACATGAACTGGAAGCCTAAAATACAGATACCGAGATACATTTCCTTTTAACGTAACGGGATATTTCGAAGATACTTTTGCAATCAGACGAAAAAAGTATTCCGGAATACAGTTACAGCGATACTGATACTGGAATACTTTTTGGGGGCGAAGCTCCTTAAAGGGGTACTGACACCTTTTTTCGAAGGCGAGTTTACTCTGCCATACAAATCTCCTCTATACACAGATGGCTCTGAGCAAGTGAGAAGCTCAGAAAATGCTGATAAGATATTTTAATTTGATATTAAAGTCAATTTTTACATGGCGCACCTACTGACATCGATACTAGCTTGACGTCAGGCTACAGTACAAATTCTGGTGACATCACGCAGCAGTCTCGCTAGTTGTGATGACGTTAGGTACCAAAACTTTCAAGATGGCCGCTTGTGCGTCACCAAAACTTCCAAAATGGCCGCTTGTGCGTCACCAATGGAGCCATGGTAGGGTGGCTAGAATGGGGAGGTGTGAAAAGCGAGCCGTGTTTCCCTTGCCCGAAGGTGCCGCGTTGCGCGATCCCTCCGCTAGGTCGAGATATAGCGCGACAGTCGGAGGCGCTGCCTGCTCGCATGGGGGATGGGGAGACGGCAGTGTAAGCCGTTTGCGGCCGAAGCTTGTCAGCTTCGTTGGCGTGCACGTGCTTTTACGAGTTCCCTGTGTTAGTGTTCCTTCAGAGGAATGGCGTGTACAAAAAAAAAGAAGAAACTCAGCGACCATCTTAACGGATTCGTGCAAACGCACGGAGACAAAGAAGATATACGCAAAGACCGTGTTTTGTGCCAGGCGCTGCAATTCGGTGTGCAGAACATGTGCGGGAAAAGTGTCACTTTTCCGTGCGCCGGCATGCAGACAGATTAGCAGTTTGGAAGCGGGCAATCCCAAAGGCCGACCGAGCGACACAGCGAGAATTCGGCTATCTGTGAAAAAACATTTTGACACAAGGTAAATGAGCCCGTTCAAGTGCTGCAAAGGTTTTTGCGTGCGTCGACTGTGACAAGCACGGACAAATGATAAATGAATTAACCTGAACGTTTTATTTTCTTCTTCTGTTTTATTTTATTTATTATACTTTCATCGACTATAAAGAGCAACGCAGCGATGCTCACATTGTGTATTTAATATCGGGCTACGCAGTTACAAAGCGCATTCTGCTATCGGGCTGCACACACTGCAAAAACGCGTGCATCGTGCTAATAGAAAGCACTGCATGACAGCTGCAAAGTCAGATAACTAGCAAATGGGATATTTGAGGGCTGCTGTATCCATCAAAGTTACTATACAACTTGACACAGGTATTATATGTAAAGCAGGCTGACACTTGTGTTCAGCACAGTGCGCTTGCATTCAAAGATAGTAGGCAGCTTTTTGCAGCTCTGTAAGGAGCGTGTTGCAGAAATTGGCTACGTCGAACATGTGAAGAATGGACAATATCAGAGGTCAAATTCTTTTGCATCACTATCGAGGGTTCATTTGCCTTTGAAGGGGCTCAACCAGGGATAAAGCGAGGACAAATTAAAAAAAAATTGAATACATGCGCATCACCTACAAGAGTATCCACCAGTGTATTGCTCACAAAATGATGCTAATTAAATTTTGTTGAAGCGATGAAAGTAATTGCTGTCTCGATTTCTATTCAACTTTGAGCATACTCCGTGACGGCGCGACCTCGAGTGTAATGCAAATTCAGCATTGAGTAAATGGCAAGGAACAAATGGACAAGGCAAGGCACACTTTCGTGGTATATTTAGTAGTACGAGTAACTACAATGTATCAAAGGTTATCGCGTGATAATGTTAGAAAACGTCGTCAAAGATATAACGCTCCTGCAGGAAGAAGCTTTCTCTTTTACTCCGTAAATGTCTAGATAAATCTTATGACGATGAAGGTAATTTTGCCATCGTCAAACATGTAAACATTGGTTCATTCGAAATAACACTTCATCGAAGAATGGTTTGATTATGGAGGCTCGAATTATGCCTGGTTGTTGGCGGCCAAAAGCTTCGCACTAATGCCGTGATCCTTGAGTGAGTAAAAATGTTTATGTTGATAAAGCTGTTTCACTGGCGAAAATCTAGCACCGACGCGAGTGCATGGTCGTTGGCAGGGGGAATTTCCCCCGCCTCCCTGGAGCCACACCAGCGTTCCCCCACTCCACCATACGCGATGCAGCACGGGTTTGCACCCCGAAGACAAAATCCTGCCGACGCCCATGCGCGAGTGCATTACCACAGCGCAAGCTGGCAGCGCCTCCGACTACAGCGCCACCGCTGCGGGATCGCGAATGGGGGCCAACTTAGAGTGGCCGGTTTTCACACCTCCCAATTCTAGCCACCCTAGCCATGGTGCGGAGTGGCCGTGGAAACGTCACTATATATTGTGCGAGCACGCGACGAGAAGCTCATACCCGTGTTGTGACGTCAGGGTACAGTACGAACCGAAACTAGCTTTTAAAAACATACTGTAATTACTTTTTCAGGGCGCACTTGCGCTTAGCACTACCTTTTCTAGGCTCTTAAGGGCTTGACCCTTCATTTGACGCAAAAAAACGACAACTGAAAATATTCGTGTCAGTACCCCTTTAAGGCGGCACCCGTTCGTTGCTCGTAGTCGTAGTCGTAGTAGTAGTAGTGCGTAACCAGTCGTAACGCTAGTACCAGATCTTGACCTCCAAGGTGGTGCCGGTGGGAGACTTTTCGTGTGCGTTGTTGAACAATAAAAAATTACACCATCTCCCGCTAAAGGGGACCATGAGGCGATGCGAAGCCGGAGAACTTGCACGATCGCGTTCCGTTGGCGTTCGTTGGGCATGCTATCGACCTCGCGTCGTGGAACGCGAAGAGGGACGCTACGCGCGTCGTATCTCCCATCTAGCCTGGCCGTTAATTCTCACAGGGCGAGCGGGGAACGCGGCCTACAGGCGGGCGAGAGGGGGGCAGCGTAGGAGAGGAGAGAGAAGGGGAGGGGACGCGCATGCGCTCGAGCTCATCGCGGCGTTGAGCAGGGGAGAATTTCGGCATGTCTAGCCCGCGTTTCAGAGGAAGAGTGGAAAGGGGGAGGGGAGAAGTGGAGAGGGGAAGGGGAGAGGGGAAGTGGAGAGGGAAAGTGGAGAGGGAAGGGGAGAGGGAAAGTGGAGAGGAGGTGTGGAGAGGGGAGAGGAGGTGTGTGGAGAGGGTATGCGCATGCGCAGTAAGGGTGGTCAGAGCGCACACCACCACCACCACCACCACCGGATTGAGCTCCGCCTTAAGATACTTCGCATCTAAAAAATTCTCAGCGTGCGCGTTAACTAAAAGCCGAATTCTTCTGTCTCTCATTCCCCATTAGCAGCCATTGGCATGTTCCAGTAGGAAACGTTAGTAGAAGTAGAAGTGTAAGTGTTAGCTAAAAGCCGACTTCTTCTGTCTCTCATTCCCATTAGCAGCCATTGTTTACCTCCACGGTAGTGCCTGGTGAGATTTCTCCTGTGCGTGATTAAACAATAAAAGTTTTGTTCAAAACGCCGTTGATTGATGAAATAAGCCAACGAAAGGCGCCAGATGTTTTATAAAAGCAAAACGAAAGAACGCCAGATGTTTCTAAAGCAAAACGAAAAGACGCCAGCTGCTTAACGAAAGACGCCAGATGTTTTCTCAAGCAATGATTTTCTAAACAATGAAAATTCACAGCGTACATGTAAAACTAAAGTGAGCTGCAAGTCGTCATAACTCATCGAACCTTTAGTATAAACGCGCCCGATCTCACGTTGGTGATGATGTAGTGGGCAGAATTCACGGAAGATTCACGGTTTACCGATGAACCTCCGCAGCTTCGCCCACTCATCATCATTCACTCCGTGGATATGCTGTGATTTTTTTATTTGAGGGATGCTCATACTACGCAAAGACACTTATTAGTGCAGCATAATGTTGTAATTAAAGTTACAGCGCATCGAAACGTTCAGTTCATTTATTTATTTATTACAGTACCCTCAGCGCCATTAAGACATTGCAGGGGAGGGGTGGACAAAGTACATAATTACAATAATGACATAATTACAAGTATCAATTGCAATAAAAATACACTATTTCACAGCAACAGTAACAAGGATTGGACACCGAAATCGACATACTTGGCGAACAAACTAAGCTATGCTAGAAATAGCACACTTTAAGCAAATCACTCGAATCACTAATGAACACCAGTGAATTGAAAAAAAGTATGCATTTACTTTGCACATAAGATCTGCTTTGCTGAGAAGGTTGCTGTGTAGGCTTCTCAAATAGGCTGTCTTCTAACAGCGTCGGTTCAGCCTCAGCACAAGACTCACGAAAGAAAAAAAGTCTGTCCAGCGCTGAAGGCGAGCACAAATTCGTGTTATAGTGAATAAATATCGCCTTCATAGCCGGATTGCCCTGCAGCGTGGCGATATCTCTTCTCGGGTCATCTAGATACCGAAACGCTTCCGCCCTCACTTGGGTTGTTCTCACTGTTCAGAATCCGGAGTCTGTCCCCATCTTCGGAATCCTGGCGTCTCACCTTGTCGGCTTCATTGAAGCTGTCACCACCACCTACGCTACCAGCACCCATTTCAGAAAGCCGCAGCAGGCGAAGTCGGCTCCGGCGGTGGGGGAGCCTGCTACCACAAAAGACCGTTTCACGCATGTAATCAATTAGCAACGCACCCTGACATGGAGAGGTGGCTGAAAGCGCGTCAAAAATAGCCATCTTCTAGTCCCTTCCGCCGCGACTACGGGAACTGCTTTTGGAAGTGCCGCCGCCTTGAGAACTGAATGCACGCGAAGCATTGGAAAGCCTGTTCCAAGGCGGTATCCGCGCGGGGGGTCGCGAAGTAATAGCTTGCCACCCGAAAAAAAGGCGTGCTGCACTGACCTTGAGAGACAGCGACTTTCGTCGGCAGAGGCCGACAACACTGCCCCCGCGATTCTGCCGTCTGCGGCGTCGCGCGCTTTACCACATGGACCATTCTGTGCTTGAGCGGAAACCATCGCCGCCCTATCTGTCGGCGACCGGTGGCGCGCCTTTGCTTGTCTTGGCACAAAAAAGAAAAAAAAGCACCATTCCCCCATTGGAAACACGCCTCAACTCATTTCCGACACAAAAAAACAATGTAACGAGATACCCGTGTTAGGGTGGCTAGAAGGGGAGGTGTGATGACCGGGCGGCAAAAGTTGGCCGCCATTCGCGTGAATGCCGTGGGGCGGCGCTGTCGTCGGGGGCGCCGTCAGCGAAGGTGGCCGTTCTCGATTCTCGGCAAGAACGCTTCAGTGGAAATGCGTTACCAAATTATATAAAACTTAGCTGATAATGCAGTTCCTTAGTCAGCGCACAGTTTGTATTGCGCTACTGGTATCATGCGGTTGTGAAATACGGTTTTGTCCGAGTTTTGTTCCGACGGAAAGCAAGCAGGCCGGGAAAGCGCGGCTTACAGGGCTGTACCCAGGAATTTTTTTCGGGGGGTGTTTGTGTGGAACGGCTAACTTTGGCAACTGGTGGTCGCTGTGAAGCCATGCACGTATTTTAGTGTCACCCGAAAAGTCTTTAGAATAATCTTCATTACCCGATGACTATATGACTTGTAACTTAGTGCCTGTTCACAAGAGGGGACCGCGAAGTGTTGCATGCATAATACTTGAACATGTTCTATTTACCAATGTTATAACTCATGTGCACGCATTCCTTACTTCAGCAGCACGTCTTTCGTAGTCGTTTTTCCTGTACAACACAATTACTTGAATTGACACACGACTTATCCTGTGCTTTAGATAAGGGTTCCTCTCTGCTTGTTCCTAGATTAAAAGAAAAAGCCTTTGGCGTTGTACCCCACTCTTTATTAATTGAAAAACTAAAACTGTATAATGTGAACGATACAGTTAATTGTGAACTGGATAAACGAGTATTTAAATTTGTGAAGGCAAAAGGTCATTATCAATGGTAAGACATCCCGGGAAGTTTATGTGTCCTCTGGCGTACCCCAAGGGTCAGTCTTGCAGGGGCGTAGCCAAAAATTTCTTTCGGGGGGGGGGGGGGGGGGTCAACCATACTTTCTGTATGTTCGTGCGTGCGTTTGTATCTGTGCGTGTGTATACGCAACCAAAATTGAAAATTTTCGGGGGGGGGGGGGAGGTTTGAACCCCCCCCCCTTGGCTACGCCCCTGCAGTCTTGGTTTCGCTATTGTTCCTCATCTACATAAATGACATTTGTTCCGGTATTTCATCCCATATCAAATCAATTGCCGATGACTGTGTTTTGTACAGAATTATACATAGCTCCCATGATTGCACTACTCTCCAAAACGACCTCGACGGGGTCTTAGAATGGTGTGATAGGTGGCGTATGTTTATTAATGCAAAAAAAAAACATTGCATATGTGTTTCACTAAAAAAAGGCCCCCCATGACTCTTTTTATGTTGTAAGTTCAACCAGGCTGCTCTTAGTTCGCGAACACAAGCATCTTCATCTATATTTCACACCGGACCTTTCCTGGAGCTGTCACATCAATCACGTCACAATTAAAGCCGGGCGTGTGCTAGGTTCCTGTGCAGAAATGCAAAAAGTTACCATTTGAGGCCAAGACTCAACTGTACATGCCTAACGTTCGATCTATCTTAGATTTTGCTTGTGCTGTGTGGGATCCGTAGAAGGCAAGTGACGTGTTCAATTTAGAAAGAATTCAGAACATCGCTGTTCGGTTTCTCTGCTCTGACTATACCAGGAATTTCAGTGCACCAAAAGCAAAAAAAAAAAAAAGGCTTGGTTGGAAACTTCTATAGAAACGAAGGGAATATCTGCGGTTGAAACTATTTCAAAACGTATTTCATAACCGAACGGGTCTAAACCCCTCGCGATACTTTCACAAACGGGATTACGTTTCGCAGCGATTACATCATGCCAATAAGATAAAGGAAATAAGCTGCCGGACTGACGCATTTAGAATGTCATTTTTTCCCAGGACGATAAGCCAGTGGAATAGGTTGTCTCCTGCAGTAGCCGAAATTACTTCACATGAAGTATTTTCAACTTCACTGCTGGGTCTCCAGTAGTGTGCTCGCGCGATTCTGTAAGGACAAAACTGTACTATGAACCCGATTAATATTGTGTATATACCATGTATCACTACGTAAGTTGACAGTGAATTGCATTAATTATGATGTTGAAATGTTGGAATCTGTATTCTGTATCGAAATATTGTATTCTTCCCCCCGCCCCCCACACTGTAATATGCCCTTGGGCGCTGTGGGTACTATGATAAATAAATGAATAAATAAATAAAGCATGAAAAATTTTCGGGGGTGTCAGAACCCCCTCAACCCCCCCCCCCCCTTAGTTACGGCCCTGGGGGCGTAATTATGCTCCAATGCGCTCTGATCATTCTATTCGTGCGCCTCATTACGTGCGAAAGCAGATAACTTGATTTACGCCAACGAAATCATGATTAAACCATGGCATACATGGTAATACAACGTTCGGTAGTCTTTTCAGGCTCAATTGAGAAACCAAATAAATAAATGCAACATGTTACTAGGTAAAGAAACTTTATTGTGTACACCAGAATGCACTTAATCGTTTCCGCGGCTTGCCTCACATCACACAAGGCTTTCTTCTTTTGACTTTTTTGTCATTCATTTCTTTCAATTCTTGTCATTCATTCCGCTGTTTGCGCAAATGCTTTGCGCAAACAGCGGAATTCTCTAGAAGCGGTTTGTCAGCCCTCGGAATGGCGCATGCCCACTTCAAGAACAGTTCTTGGCAAGTCGGTGCACGGAAAAGGGCATTTTTTCCGAACAAGACCTGTAGCCGGAATCACACCCTGGCACGAAGCACCAACGCTGAGTTTTTTTCTTTGAGGTAGACAGCATCTTTGCCAGCACACAGCACTCATGATTCAACAGCACACGCCGACAGTTCGCAGCAAACTACACAACTACAAACCGCCGGCCAGGCGTTGACAGCCGGATTAGCCTCTCTCCGCGGAAACGCTGACGGCGCCCCAGACGGCAGCGCTATGTTGTGCCCTAGCGGCGATCACGCGAAAGAGGACCACCCTCTCCTATGGCTGGCCGCCGCGCTCAGCACACCTCCCCTTCTAGCCACCTTACCCGTGTCCAGCATCGTATCGCGATACAGGCGATACATCGTAAATGTATTTCACTACTGAGATACAAATACATTTTTCAAATGTATCTCGATACAGAAATACAGATACTAAAAAGTATCTCTGAAATACTATCGCGATACTCTTGTATCGCGATACTGCCCAGCCTTGCTTTCTAATAAAGAAATGACTTGATAGTCAGCGCTGTGTCGTGTATCCCGTTGTCTGCACTATTTTGCCACAATGCTGTTGAAAGGTTTTAAAGAATGTCTCCCCCTCCACCGGCAGCCATTGACATCCGAACCAGTGGCGTAGCCAGGGTGTGGCACACCGGTCCCGGGCACCCCCCCCCCCCCCGATTTTTTTGTCATGGTATACAGAGCCCACAATGACAGTCGACAACATAGGGCAGCCCGGCCCCCACTTCAGATCAAGGAGGTCCCTCTTCCCCTCCCCTCCCCCCCTATCCCGAAAAGCAATTCAGGCCCCAGAGAAGACGTCCAGCTCCTGGCTGCCTAGAGGGCCCGGGAACGAACGGAGAGGCACGTGCCTCTCTGTTCCAACATAGGACTAGCCAATGGCTTCGTAGGCCCTTTGCCTAGCTCCTCAGGACCTAAACGAACGAACTCTCACGATTAGGGAGGGGGACGGTGACGATTTTTTTAGGAAGCATTGGGTCCCTAGCCGGCTGCACAGGTACGTCAGAGCAGCGGTCCCGATCTTTGTAGAGAAGCACTTTTTGCGGCGTTTTAGGCGTCTAGGATTTCCCTCATTATGAAGAGGGGCGTGTTGGAAAGGCTGGGAGTTGAACAGCACAAAAAGGACAAAGACAGAAGAAGCTGGGGGAGGGTCGTAATTAAAAGGGGTTGAGGGGGTTCTGACACTCCCCAAAATTTTTTCATGCTTTAACTTTTCGCGTGGCACTAAAATACTTTCACGCCTTCACAGCGACCACGGGTTGGCAAAGTTAACCGTTCTACACACAAACACCCCCGAAAAAGATGCCTGGGTACTGCCCTGAGCTGCGGTGCGAATTCCTCTGTCGTTATTTTTTCTTTTTTTTTTCTTTCTTTTCTTTGAGTCAACCTTTGTTCATGTTATCCGTGCATACCACAGTGGTGGCCCAGTGGTTAGTCATCGCAAGCAAATTACAGGGCACTAGCGTCCGCCGGCAATGCTGTACGTACGAGGTTCGCAGAACCACGGCCGTTGGACGAAAAACATCGACGCGCAAATGTGTCTCTCCTGTATGTTCCTTTTCAACAAAGGCTCCCAGGTTGCGGCCATATTGCCCTTCAGGCTGTTGTAAGTGTGTGTGAACCCAAAAAAGTGTTCTGCCGAGCCCGATTTATCATCTTCTACTAGCTAGGCTGCATGCTCTGGCGCTACGTCGCATGACAAAAACTAGACTGGTCGATTTTGTTAAATAATAAACTATTCATACAGCGTTATACCCTTGTTACACAGGCAAGTTAACCGCAGTTACGACCAACCGCGGTTAACCGCGTTGAACCACGGTTAGCGCCAACCACGGTTCGCCGATGTTACACGGCGCACAATCGTCCTCGGTTTAAGTGGACTTGCTTTGGCGTGAATGGCTCTGCGTGTGGCGGCAGTCCGGCGTTCAACTTGGCTGTTATTGTCGCGTCCACTTTCGCATTCCATGAGGTGCTCCGTAGATTACGCAAATTGTTTTCCCAACATATCCAGCTTTTGTGGACACATCACAGCCAGCGCCCCTGGCGGTCCCGGCGCGAAGCTAGCGCGTTTTCAGTGGAACTGGCGAGTTTTTCCCGAATAATTAAGTGTAGAGGGTGAATGTTGAAAAACGCAGACCACAGAGCACTTCTGGGAACCTAAACGGACGAGAAGACTGCAGCGATCATGTTGCAGTAAGCTTCAATTTTGTTCCCAGAGCAGTTAAAGATTGTACAATGGGAGTCTATGGAAACGGCGAAAAATGTGGCCTGTTTTTCGAGACAAAAACGGTCACTGTCGTAAAACTAAGCAAGGTATGGTAATGGTCAGGAAATCACATGTAGTCCTGACAATCAGCTTTCGTTTGAAGCCAATCTCAACTTGCCGCAATTGGCATAGCATTGTTCCCTAACGCGTTTTATGAAGCGCGGTCGTTCAAATGTTTGTGGTAAATTGATAAACCCTTGCTTACCACCGGCGACAAGGCATCCACCGTGGCCGAGCGAGCTAATCGCTGAAGATCAGAGCGCGGCATAAGCGCGCCGTCATAGGTTCGATTCCTGGCAACGGATCAGCATTTTTTTTATGCCCGTGACTTAGTTCTGCAGCTTCGCACAGGATGTCGCCGCCGAAACAAAAAAGAGCTTTCGTTTCGGTTTCGGTTCTTGACTGTAATCTTGAGCTGCCGTTTCTTTTTTTCTCTTTATTATATGACTTTTTTAGTGTATGTTTAAACACTCCACGCGTATCACATCGTTTAGATCTACATTTGTAATTCTTACTTTGCTCTTTTATAAACGTCCTAAGGAACAGAACGCCCGATCAAGTTATGGTGAACAAAGCTCTTTCGAACTTTTGTACGCGTATTGTGGTGGAAACTTATTTCTCCCTTCTCAATAATGTCGTTACGACCTTCTCAGGGACCTACAATTCAGCAACGTAAAGGAAGCGAACTAAGCTTAGGCAAGCGAGGCATGGTAATTAAATGACAAAGACGTTTTTGCAGTTGCTTTTTACTTTAGGGCTAGACGAAGTGAGGGCTAACGCAAGTGTTTGTCGTAATCTTAACGAACGAAGGGGAATTTTTCGAGGGGTTCTTTTTTTTTTCTTAGACACTACTAATGAAACCAACAGATAGTTAAGCCAATCAAAGAATAGGAAAAATTATTTGTTCTTTTTCAAACAGCAGTGCAATGATTTCGCCCTAACTTAAATGAAATCAAAATCGCTATCTCTACAAGCATCAGCGGACGGCTCATATACCCTTCTATATGCTGCGATCTCAACTCGAATAGACTGTGCGAAATCCCCTTTCCTACCTAGAGTGGCTGTGTTCTCTTACAGCACCATTTTGTAGAGTTACGCGAGACTGCATCTGAGTTAGCTGCCTGCAGCTTTACTTCATTTGTTGCTATCGCACTCATTGCATCGTCCTTGAGGTGAAACTGGGATTTTTATTCATCTCTTGTCATATCTATCGCCCTACGTGAACAGAAAAAAACCAGCATGCCTTCTCCTTTAACATCACATAGCACTGTGCGCTGCATCGGATAGGTCCGTGTGATATGACGTGTGTGGATCAAAGCTTTCGGGAAGTCCAGGGACTGGTGCTGCCAGTTACAAAACGAAAATCCTGTGATTCAGCAGCTTTTCGCACGCACCCGCAGCCCACCTCAACGTACCGCAATAAGATGCCATTTTAAACATCTGTAAATGAAAATGTGCGCAGCATGTACTGGTTGCGTAAGGCTGGAACCGAAAGCGGAGCTAGCGTTCGACCTAGCTTCTTCTAAGGTTTTGCTAGTAATACCAAGCTATTGCTAGAGGTGCAAAGTTTTTGCTAATATAGTATTATAAGATATGGCTAGGCTTGGATAATCTATTCTTCTCAGGTTTCGGTCGGTTCCCCAGACTACGCACTTGTTGCGTGGTTCTGAAGGGGAAATGTCGCGTCACTAGTAGTTACGTGATGGGATCTTAGTCACGTGAGAGAGAAAGTACATCTTTATTAGAGTCCAGTGCGGACGCTGAGGTTGCCCCGCGCCACCCGGTTGTTCCGAAGTTTTTGGCGCCAACACGTCACGTCAATAGTTACCTGACGTTACGGGATTTTAGTGGCGCGACTAATTACTTGATTTTACGTGATTTTTAGTCACGTGGCTAGTTGTTACGTGATTGTAGTCACATAAGTAGATGTGCGATGTTACATGATTTTGGTCACGCGACAATTGCAGGCCTGGTGTACAAAAAATTGTAGTCGCTCGTTACGCAGGAAACAACAACCCATCATCGATATCACATATATTTTACGATTACGAGAAATTCACTTTCGTTGCTCGAAAGAGCAAGCAAAGCTGCACTCATGCACTTTTTATCACGTTTCAAAATTGTTTGGGCTTCTACGATTTTTTCTGGAATTTTTTGTATGCTTCATTTGCTCTATTGTTTATTTCTTTCCTCGTGAAGAGCGCATATATATATTGCTGTAAGTTTGAAAATATAGTCAGTTTTAAGTTCAGCGCTGTGTGTGTTTTCCAATATCGTCCTCGTTCCTTGCGCTGTGAAACATCGAATTATGGGTCTACAGCGCATTTTTGCAAACAGAAAGCAGCTGTTTTCACTTTTGCATTCCGTTCCTGCTCTTTGGAAGGTGGGGACACTTGCAAGGAGCGTTGCAAGGAGAGTTTGACCGTAGTATCTTTATAATAGCTATCGTATCGCAGGCTAGCCGCCGCGCGCTGTGGCTGAATGGGTTGATCATCCATACTGGCTGTTTGCGCGCAATCGCTGAGGCCTTGGTTCGAATCCCAATGTGGTTTTTTCTTTTTTTTGTCTCTCTCAGAATTGCTTATGTTTGCCGCGGTGGTACAGCGGTTACGGTGCGCGGCTGCTGACCCAAAGGGCACAGGTTTGACGGCGGCTCCAGCATTTTTGAACAAGGCGAAAATGCTAGAGGCTCGTGTACTTGGTTTTAGATGCACGTTACGAACCTGAAGTGGTCGAAATTTCCGCAGCCCTCCTTTACGGCATGCCTCATAAACATATTATGGTTTGGGCACGTAGAACTCCAGGAATTATTATCACTAGTACAACGCTGTTGAAAATTTAATTGCTTGTTTTTTTCGCTGGAGCATTGCAACCAAGATATTTGCTGCAGTTTCGGTTTCGCTTTTGGAAATGGAGCAAGTAAACTTCTAATGCTTTATTTTTTATTACCACACAACCCATTACTTAATAACGAAGAAAAGGAACCCAGATTTTAGTTAACCTCAACCGACCGGGGCCACCTAGGAGTCCAGAGGCCAGGCCCGTAGCTAGGGGGTATGTCCCAAGGGCCCGCCTCCCTTCCCAAAAGTTTGACGGAGGCGGTGTTTTACTGACAAGAATAATGAGAATAGGTGTTTCTCTCAAACTGTCAAGGCCTTCAGCAAGTGCCCCCTCCCTTTACCCCCCCCCCCCCCCCCCCCCTCGCTGACTGGCGCAGGCCGGCGGCGGGGAGTGGTGTGCACGGAACAGACGGCGAAACGGTAGGCAAGCAGACTCGGAAGCGAGCGCGGCCGCGCGCGCCGTTGCCATAGCAACGACGGAGAGATCTTCAACCGGCTGCTTTGCTGCTGGCTTGCGTTTCCTTTCTTGAATTCTCGGCACTCGCCACTTTCCGATGAAGAATGCTGTCTCACGCTCATAACGTGCATGCCATTTGTGACCTGGAAGTGCCGGGCGCGCGGCGATAATGCAATCGAGAGGCATGCACGATGTCAGGACTGTTTTTGTGAGGCGAAACGACACCCTTTCAACACGTTCTTTAGTGTACGCTGCTTTCCTGAAAAGCATAGGTAATTTCATAGGGAATATTAGCCGATTACACACTGCCTTTGTTGCCGCAACGCCACTTCCCGCCGTTGAAAGAGTAATAAGAGGGAGTAACTAAGAGGGAAGTCCAGGCATGGACACATGCATGTTGTCTTTACTGATGACTTTCCCTTAACAGGTACCCATGTTAGCACCGATGTACAACAGAGTGAATGAAAACAGCGAGGAAGAAGACTTCAAAACTAAAAAGCGCTTTTCGCTTTACAGTTCTGCTTACCGATTCAATGAGCCAAGTATTCGATGCTCACTAGATTGCCCTCCGCACTGTGTTCCCGAGCCAAGCCCAATTACGGTTCATCAAACTAACGAACAGATCAAGCTCGTCTTGCTTGTTCGCCTCAGGTTTATGACTAACGTGGTCGGTAATGCACTATATATATATATATATATATATATATATATATATATATATATATATATATATATATATATATATATATATATATATATATATATATATACGGTAGAAAAACAGGTCGACAAACGTGCGAAACACAGGTTTTACTAACGTTTCGGCAGGAGGGCCTGCCTTCGTCAGAGTGAATGGTTACAGATGCCACGCAGGGCACATTTATAAGCCGCTTCTTTGCGTATCACACGGCTAAGTCGTTATCAGTCGTTTTAGTTTAAGAAACAAGATTATACATCACCAAAGGCACGTGGCCGTAGAGTACATACAACTGAACACAACAGAGTGAATGAAACCGATGAGCCGATGATCCGACCGCTTTACCATCGGCTAAACGTTGGACACCAGCTTCACAACGTGACAAACACTTGGACATGTTTATTAAAGCAGTACAGCGAGATATCATTCAAGCTTTTAACGAACCCCAGTCTTTTCGTCGAAATCTATCGACCCTAGAAATAAAAGCCATAGCAAATCTTGGCGAACGCACTGACATCACAATCAAACCTGCCGACAAAGGGGGTGCCATTGTTGTCATGGACACGACCAAATATATCGCTGAAGCGAACAGTCAGCTTGATGATAGGTCGTTTTACAAACGACTCGATGCCGACCCGACAGAGAATTATAAAGCAACGTTAGACAGCACAATAAGAAAACTGATAAAGGAGAAAAAAATAAATGACAAGGCAGCTTCTCTGATCCCTCTTAGTCCGGCAGCTGGTAGGTTCTATTTGTTGCCGAAAATTCATAAACGCAATAACCCTGGTCGCCCAATTGTTTCCGGCATAGGTACCGTGACAGAAAACTTGTCGCGTTACGTAGATTGCCTAATAAACCAGATACCCCCTACGTTCCAGTCATTTCTGCGAGATACTAACGACTTCCTTTCCGATATTACCAACCTTAGTGTACCTAACAACTCTCTCCTTGTCACTCTCGATGTTACGTCTCTCTACACAAACATACCACACTTGGATGGTATAAAGTCCGTGGTTGAGGCTTACGATCACTTCGCTCTCAACAAGTCCATTGATAGCTCGACTATAGCTATATTACTTGAAATGATTCTTCAGTACAACAACTTTGAATTCAATGGAGTGCATTATGTTCAAGTAAGCGGTACGTCTATGGGTACCATGATCGGGCCAAGCTACGCGAATATATTTATGGGATCTCTTGAGAACAAGTTCTTGTCGGGTCGTTCGCTAAAACCTTTTTACTATAAAAGATTTATTGATGACATATTCATGATATGGTCACATGGAGAGGCGGAACTGTTGTCTTTTATTTCGGACTTTAATAATGCTCACCCTTCCATTTCCTTTTCGCACACATATTCACCAGAGACCATTAACTTTCTCGATGTCACAGTATGTCTGAAGGATGCGAAATTAACCACTAAGCTGTACCGCAAGCCGACTGACAGACAGAGGTATTTACATTTTCAAAGTAGCCACAAAAAACATTGCAAATCCAGCATACCTTACAGCCAGGCCTTACGCTTTAAGCGAATTTGCTCTGAGCAATCCGACTTCGATAGCAACTGTAACCAACTACGCGCTGCACTTCTTAAACAGAAATATCCGGCCAAGTTAGTCGATGACGCAGTGAGGCGCGCCGACGCACAAGACCGTGCAGCACTCTGCGTCACCAAAGAAAATCCAAAAAGTCATTCACAGGTTAACTTGGTTTTAACCCACAACGCATCGGCGCCTAACGTGGCATTTATTCTACGTAAACACCACAACATACTTATGCAGAGCGAACGCCTTACAAAAGCGTTTCCAGAACCACCGCGTGTTGTCTACAGACGAGGCAAAAATTTGCGGGATCTGTTAACTTCCTCTAAAACCAAACAGAACAATAACATCCAGACGGTTGGTTGCCATCCTTGTAAAAAACCCCGCTGTAAAGTGTGTGCGCACATGACCACGACAACACTGGCAGTCAGTACTGCGACTAACTTCAAATTCAAGATTAAGGACAATTTTACTTGTGATAGGATACTGCAAATGTCGTATATTTACTAGAATGCTCAATCTGTCATGTACAATACATAGGTCAAACCGAAACTGCTTTTCGATATCGTTTCAATAATCATAAAGCTCATGTACATGCCCTTCCTAACTTACCAATTTCAAGGCATGTCACTGAGGCAGGTCATTCTTTCAGTAACATTATGGCTACAATACTGGAATCGAGTTTTAAATCCCACCATGAACGTGAAGTGAAAGAGTCATTCCTAATTCATAAATTCAAAACACTTTCTGACGGCATGAACGAGAGCCCGGGTACGCTTACTTCCATGTTGCCTTAGTAAATCGCCGTTTTGTGTTACTGGCTGGTGTCTATTTTTTGCATGATCTTGACCTATTGTCAGTTATTACGTACATAATGTCCGTGGTCTTTATCGCTTCATGATTTTACTCGCATCCATTTCGCTTTGCGTGCTTTTTTATTTTCTTTTTAGCTCTCTAACTTTTTTTTTTTAAAGGCCTGCTGAATGTCTTTCGACTGCGAATATCCCGCTGCATTTATGGCCAAGTGAGCGACTGCGTGCGCAGTTTATCTTGTAGACCTAGTTCATTGCACACAAGTTCTAAGGTATCTAATACGTGCCAATTCACTACTGTATAATGATACGCGTGTTCAGTTGTATGTACTCTACGGCCACGTGCCTTTGGTGATGTATAATCTTGTTTCTTAAACTAAAACGACTGATAACGACTTAGCCGTGTGATACGCAAAGAAGCGGCTTATAAATGTGCCCTGCGTGGCATCTGTAACCATTCACTCTGACGAAGGCAGGCCCTCCTGCCGAAACGTTAGTAAAACCTGTGTTTCGCACGTTTGTCGACCTGTTTTTCTACCGCATTTTCCACCGGATCCATTGAATTTCACCCCACCATATATATATATATATATATATATATATATATATATATATATATATATATATATATATATATATATATAAAATGTTTGTTTGTGTGTGTGTGTGCGTGTGTGTGCGTGTGTGTAGAGAATGCCTTGCGGGTAGTACTCGCTGAACAAAGAAAAGATGCCTTTACTAACGTTTCAGCCGTGACACCGCCTACGTAGGTCAGTGTCTTGCGAAGCCCATGCCACAGCCCCAGCGGTGTGGAATGCCTTTTTTCCGGTTTTTATGTGTGCTACATGGAAGTTCGTGTAATGTAGAAAGCGCCGCGCGCATGCGCCGTTGCTCGACATGCGTTCACTAGTAGTCGCGAAGGCAACGCCACCTCTCAACGTCAACCTCTTTTACTATTTTATAAGCACCGAATAAATCGAGAATGCCTAATAACGTGCGGATTAATTTTAAACGCATTTTTTGTTCTTTAGTAAATAGCGGCGGACTGCGTACAGCATTCTGCACATCTCATTCGTGCACTAGGAAGGCTTGCCCGTCAGGCAACGCGACATGCCGTTGTGACTTTCAAAGCGCAATTCAACAATGCAAATCCTAATCATATGGTGAAAAAAAAGCTCGTTTATGTCACTGTAATTCACAGCCAGGGTCTTGTGACACATTTCGGTCGGTTGTCAGTCCATTTAAGAAAGCGCATCGTGAATATATATAGTGATAGAGTAAGTATTTACTCTAAAAAGGCGTGACCTCACTCATGCTCACCTCATGTTCCACGATCCCAAATATTTGTCCATAAGTAAATATTGAGAAGGTTATTGTGTATACATATTTGAACTTTTTCACTATCAAGCAGGTAATTTCCGCGTCACTACAAAGTCTGCTCTAAATGGTGGCTCTGCGCTGTACAGAACACGTGTGCGCTGTACAGCGCAGAGCCACCATTTAGGGCAGATTTAGGGCCTAATCTAAGAAAAAAAAATAACATGTTATCAGATTGACAGGAATTCAATTCTTTGAGCTATTTCCACTCAGACAAAGCTGAGAGGGAATACCATTTCTAGAAGGTGTTTTCTAAAACGTATGCATCTATGATAGCACTGTGCTATTGATGCTCATTAACCAGACTTCACACCTGTGTGCAGATATCCCTATTATTAAAGTCGAGGCTACATGCCAGTTATCGTGTCTTCTGAAATATTATTAATTTTTCTTAGTCGCTTTCGCGCGTATTTCTATTGCAACTTTTATGTTGCAGTAAAATTTATTATTGAATTATATATTTCTTACTATCTATTTTACAATGATTTCCTTATCTACAATAGAGACAAAACTACCCGATACAGTGGAAGGGACTTTCAAGGTGGGCCTACACGTTTGAGCCGAAAAAGAATCCCAACCAGGAATGTCTTCGCAGCTTTGACACTCCTATCAAGCCAGAAGATTCCAGGATTCAACACGCGGCTGATATTTTGCATCATGAAGTACAAAAAAAAGCTCCGGTTTTGAAGACCCTCGAGCGGAGCTGTAATCATTCTATTCGACATGGGTCATTTTCCGTTGGGCTTTCAGAGGAAGAAGACTACTGTTTGAAAAGCAGTAGATATTAAGGGAAAAAGCAGATTTCGCTAGGCTTTATCTGGCTGAAGACTGGTATTTTTCAGTCATTGCTACGAGCGAAAAACTACTAATCAAAATTCCTGTGCGCATAAACACCATTGTTCTCTTAAGGGAACCTCCTGGAAAGAAAGGCTTAGGATTTCCTTTGGAACGCCTGCACATCTTCGTGGCAACAGAAGGAGCTCCACTCACAACTGAAGAAATTTTCATATGCTGTGTGAACGAAAGAAGGGGGAATTAAAGGGTTCGCTTTTCTCTAATGTGTCTTGTGACCCGTTGTTGAGCAAGTCAAATGCATTTTGTATTCTACATCAGGAGTGATTTTGAGAGATTGTAGGAATAGTTACTATATTATGTTGCATTAACAATCGTTGTTGTCAGCGCAAAAACGTCAAAATTCGCTCTTCTGAATTTCTTTGTGCCGATCAAAGTGGACGATTGGGCCAGTAGGTGATTCATGATCGACTTTGTGCTTGCTGTAGTGCAAAGTTGAAAAAGACTGCGCCTACAGAGCATGAAAGGAGAGCTTCAGGAGAACTTCCAGCCCATTAGACTAACCTATTGGTGTATCTGCGCCAACAGGATTCAATACAATCACCTCGAGCATATGAGTCGGTCGACCGTGAGAAAAAAAAGGGAAAAAAGCAAGAGAAAGAAGAAATGCAATTATGATAGATAAGTGCCTTTTTTAGCGGGATAGACGGCAGATCTAGAGATTATTACACAACACGTCAGTCGTACATGTTGTACTATACGTTCATTCCTAACAAAAAAGCTAACCAAGTTCACATTTTCCGGTGTACAAGATCATCTTTCAACGACTGTATCATTTTTGCACACCCGCTTTGACGGCGCCAAGCTTGCGGTGGCAGTCACATTTCAATAAGAACTAAATGAAAACAAATAAAAACTATCTTTAATTTCTTTTTTTTACTCTCATTCCTAGCGTTCTCAAACTTATCCAGTTCTAATTTGAGGTAACGCAAGGAGCAAACAAGCATCACCCAAGTGGTACACCAAAGGAAATTTGGTTATTATGCAACCACAATATCCTGTTCGTACCCATACATAATGGTTCCCGCTAACTGAAAAAAGAAACTCGGAAAGTAGCCTGCTGCTTCAATATCCCACCGGTACGGCAGCGCAAGAAACTAAACAAACAAATAAAAGCACGATTCTCTTGATGCATCGCGGGCGCATCTATAACGGCCAGACATTTGGCGTGGCACGTCTAGAAAAACTGCCGATTCATTGCCAGTCGTCGCCGTTGAGATAACGCCGACACGCAGCGCTCTCTTTTCTGCGCACTGAGCTGAAGCGACAGTCTCGGGGCGTGTGTACTGTTTCTTTTGATTCTCTTTTATTTAGTGCCGCGTCACTGCATACGTCATGGCGGGACTTTTGAATTCTTTAAGGTCGATACGCCACGTGGTGTCGTTCACGCGAACTAGGCCGCTGGTGTCCAGAAAAGCTGCATATGAGCCATCAGGGTTTCCGTGGTTCGTGCAGTGCAATTCGTTCGTTTTTCACGAACGCTCGCCGGCGTGCACACGTCCTCCATGGAGGCCGCCATTTTCTCGGTTAACTGCCAAACCGAGGTCGCCAAGCTCGGTTTGGTACAACCCCGGTTAGCGGCATAACCGCGGTTTCGCATACCGTGTAACATAAGCGAAACGCGGTTATGCGTAACCGCGGTTACACTAACCGAGGTTTAGGCTGTCTATGTAACACGGGTATTACAAGCTAACGCGCACAAAAAAAAAAAACGTTGAAAATCACCTTATCACGCGAAGTTCACACCTAGAACATGATGAAAAATAGTTGAATCCCAGCCTTCTCACACTGAAAGTACTGCGCAGAATGAACAAACAACATGGTAACATTAATGACCATAGTCTCTGCAGACTTCTGGAAAATAAGCATGCCTCTTGCCTGGCTCAGTAGTCTGTTTTTTAGCAACAAATACAATAGACTAACTCCAAACATATGTGGGTAGGGGTCCCTATCAAAACGCCGAAAATGAAAAGGCCGAATTATTAAAAGGCCGAACGTCAGAACGACGAAAAATTGAAATGCCGAGAAACTGAAATGCCTAAAAAGCGAAATGCCGAAAAATCTAAACGCCGAAGTGACATAACGCTGAAACCACGTGAAAAATAAATGACTCGATTTGTGACTATACCACTTGTTCGTTTTCCGCCGTGTCACTGTCCACTGACACGAACCTATAACTGTTCAAGTTGTTGTGCAAAAGCACCAGTATCGGCATATTAAACCGATATAAAATTTCGTATTTCTTTTATCGGTTGTAAAGGTAGGCATGCATATCAGTTGGACAGAATGGCTCTTATGGGTCAAAAAAAGAGCAGCGCTGTAAAGCGTTCGGAGTACAAAAGCAGCACCAATGCGTGGCAGTTATCATTTCAATGGAAATGGAAGAAGACGGTGTTGTGGTGTGCTCCCAGAAGGGAAAAATAAAACTTAGCTGCAAAGACGGTTATGTTTACGTGCTTGACAAAAAATTACGTTCCAGACACTACTGGAGGTGCGAGAAGCGAGGCGAATGCAACGCTAGAATGATCACCGACCTTCCTGAAGAAGGTAGTCATAAGGTCGTCTCGAAAAAAGTGACCCATGCAAGCAACGCTCCGGACGCCTGTAGAGTGACAGTTCTTCGCACTCAAGAGCGGATCAAAGCTCTGGCGGCGCCCTCAGGTGAGGCCCCCGTGAAGATTGTGCAGCAAGTCACGGCAAATGTACCAGCGTCTTCGAGGGATCGCTCCCTCGAAGACGACATCGAGAGAGCGATCAGAGGCCAACCCTGCCGCTTACAAAGCAAGAAGCAGAAGTCACGCGAAAGTCGTTTGGCAGCTGCTCTGGCCACAATGTGGATGTTCTAAGTTTCCTACGAGGAACTGCACACAATTTATCTATAAAGGAAATATATTCCTGTTTTCGAAGGGCTGATGAAAACCATATGAAAAGGGAACATGGCTATTGGAAAATAGGGCGAAAACGCATGCAGCATCGTACACAGCCGGCGGAACCTTTATCTTGCCAAGATACATTATCTTCCGCTATAGCTGGGCGATATCGGCGTTTTGATGTTTCGGTGTTTTGATTTTTCGGCATTTTAAATTCCGGCTTTCCGATAATTGGTCATTTTGATTTTCGGCGTTTTGGATGCCACCCGTGGGTAGACGTTCGGACAAGTGTTTACAAATTCATTTTACGGGCGGACTGACAGTGTGCCAAACATCTCAAAAGCATTAAAAAGAAAACTGCATGAATGACTGTGGGAAGAGGCATGGGTGGTAAGACACGCCTAAGTTTAGAAGCACAGCAGAGTGGGGAGGTGAGCGTTCAGTGGGAACAATAGCTGGAACCCAACCTAGCATGCCCTGCTCGGTTCGGGCCACATGACCACAGGCTGCACAAACAAAACTTCTGGAAATAAAGTCCCTAGATTTTCCCCTGTTCTTTCTTAAGTACCGACAACCATTGAAGCGCCGCCGACGAATCTCATTGGCTAACGCTCGTTTTCGGTAGCCATGTTCTTCCTAGCTCTTTTCCAGCACCCGGTTAACCTAAAGTCCCTATATTTTTCCTTGTTACTTAAGTACCGACAACTGCCTCCTTTCACTGCCCTCTCTCACGCGCAGCTGGCGTCCGACGCCATTTTCTTCCTAACATGGAAAATTTACAAAGCCATGTGCGTCTAAGTACATTAGCCACGCATCTTTCAGCGGACAATATGCTACCGCGACGCGCCTTCTCCTCCCGTCAACTCCCTGTCATTAGTGAATGTGGGACGCGTTTCACCAGGTGCTGGAAAAGAGTTAGGAAGAACATGGCTACCGAAAACGAGCGTTAGCCCATGAGATTCGTCGCCGGCGCTTCAATGGTTGTCGGTACTTAAGAAAGAACAGGGAAAAATCTAGGACTTTAGGTTAACCCGGTGAAACGCGTCCCCCTTTCACTAATGACAGGGGGTTGACGGGAGGAGAAAGGCGCGTCGCGTTAGCATACTGTCCGCTGAAAAATGCGTGGCTAATGTACTTAGACGCACATGGCTTTGTAAATCTTCCAAGTTAGGAAGGAAATGGCGGCAGACGCCAGCTGCGCGTGAGAGAGGGCCGGGAAAGGAGGCAGTTGTCGGTACTTAAGTAAAAAGGAAAATTCTAGGGACTTTATCTGGAAAGGGAGAACCGGTTTTTGAAAGGATTCTTACCTTTTGGAACGCTTTCATATGGGTGACTAACGTGCAGAGTAAACTAGCTTGTAGCGTAGCGCGGGAAGGCACAAGAACAAAGAGGAAGTACGAGACGAACACTTCGTACTTCATCTTTGTCCTTGAGTCTTCCCGCGTTATGCTACAAGCCACTTTACGATGAACATTGGTACACTGGTTAACGTGCATGGCTCCCCATAAGGCCTCACATTCCTGCGGAAGTTTTCGGAAAGTGCGCACTCGGCTCCTGTGCACTATTTCTAGAATTTTAACAAATGGGTGGATGCTACGAGCGTCACCTTTATGACAAACCTCGTTTCTGGGCGCCATCAAGTTCGAAAAAAAAAGATAGCTTTCAAAATAGGCCTAATGCTTAACCTACTTAAATGCTTCTATCTAAAGAAAAAAAAAAGAGCACAGATTCACAGCCAAACTTGCACAGAGCCAAGAAAATCCTTCTGCGAACGATTTCTCGAAAACCTCGCAGAAAGGCCTACATACAATATAGAAATATCGTGAATTCCCGAAAGGTCCTTTATATTTATTTCTTTTTTTTTTCGCGACCATGCGCGGTCAGCTAACGATACGATATAAAGAGTTAGCCAAGCGTAACAAGAATAGCGATGTGGATACTGTTGGTTTACGGACGTACTGAAAATGAGCAGCGCAGACCACTGATGTGAGATGATGTGAGAAAATACAGGTAAATGAGAACTGAGGAGGCGAAACAACAAAGGCACGAGCCCTATGCTTAGCTGGTGAATGCAAATGACAAAAACTCTCGCCAACAAAACCCACTGCAAGTCGAGTCGCACATGATATGCAGAAATTATATTATTATCGGAGTTAGGATCACAAGTTTGAACGCCAGTAATAACGCAAAAAGCATTGCCCGCGGTCAGGACAAAAAGGAGGTGGTTAGCCCCCTGACGTGGTCCTGCTCGCGCTGGGCGTAACAGTAGCAATAGAAACAATAGAAATCATTATAGTAACAATAGAAATCATTGCAATGCGCACACATAAACATATATACATACACAAAAGTATATACATACAAATAAAAAAAAGGAACAAGAGAAATCATTGTAGTAACAATAGAAATCATGGCAATGCGCACACAAAAAGCATATATACATACACAAAAATATATACATACAAATAGTATGTAAGGAAAGCCCGCGTTGTAAAGAAAGCCCGCGAAATTTGAAAAGAGGCCACGTGACGGACCACGAGCGCACTGCTATAGTGCTGCTCTCAAGCGTGCAACCGGTGAGCGAGGTCGCCTGAGGCTGCCACGGGGAAGCGACAGGGTGCTTTGAAAGTGGCCGATGTTTGAGCGCTGTTGGGCCGATGTTTGAGCGCTGCCGAGATAAGCGTCCAAGACGGATAAAAAAAACAAGAAAATAGCTTTGTTGTCGCTTTGAACTTGAGACGGCCTTCCGCCAGCCGTTAGACGGCAGCACGTCGCTCCCTTTTCCAAGAGAACGCGCGTACTAATTATCTACTTTTTTGCAGTACCTTTTCTGGTTCACGATACATCTACTTGTCTTTGTCAGACTATGTGGCTGCGAGAGTGGCTTCCGCTGGCTCGCAGTGCGGCTCTAAATCCGTCTTTATCGTCTGCGATTGGACAGACGCGGCATGACGCGGCGAAATGGCGGCGTCGCGTGTAAAATTGGCTCTACCTGCTCCGTGGAATTTGCTAAGAACGCCTTCATTAGGTTCTTTTTTCCCTTCATTACCTTGCAATGTGTTTGTCTCTACAGCTTTAAGTTGACATTTGACGCACTTTGTGTTTTAGCGCCGAAAGCTTCTTTGTGCTTCACTCTTCACGTATGATGCTCGTGAATTGCTTTGCATTAAGAAATAGCAACTTGAAATGCTGCGCAGCACGTTAGCAAAGAAATCGTTTCTTGGCGCCAAAAAATGAGTCGCCGCTTGCGTCGTAAGGTTTTCTTTGTGCATACAACGCCGTTACACACAGTTCTAATTCACTGCACGGGTGTGAAAATGTGTGAAAGAGTGCAGTTATGCTTAGGATCGTTATTTGTGGTATTCGCAGTTTGCTTGACGCCTATGTTAAGAGCCGAATTAGAGAGAACTTGAGAAATGAGAACGGTGTTCGTTGGCCGTGGCTACGACGTAATGTTCTCGTTAAATACTGCCTCAGTAGTTCATGCACCGAAGGTTGCTTTGTTTTCGCTGCGGCAACTGCTTGGGACTGTTCTTCGCGAAAGGGCGCTGAGAAGTGCGTCGGAGACAATTTGTGCGAAGGCCAGACAAAATACGGTCAACTTTTTTCTCTTTTTCCAGGTCATGCCTTCCGGAGTCAAGTACTACTGCAGCTACTGCTGCGCTGCGTGGTGCAACAACAACGGCAGGACAGGGAGAGAGCGTGGTACTAAGCAGTGTTGTAGGCGTTAGTGAAAAAAAGTAAACCAATACGTTACTCGTTACACTATAAAAAAAGGAACGCGTTACCGCCTTAAGTTACCTGCAAAAAAATGTAACGCGTTACCGTTACCGTTACCGAAAAAAAGTAACGGCTAGTCACGAAAAAAAAAAATATCTGTGCATAAGCATTTCTTGTTCACTTTAACCTCTATAATTGCCTCAAAAATTGCGAGCGTTTATGTGGGGGTGTTCAAGATCAGCCTCGCTCGCTCAGGAGCTCAATAACCAGAAACTTCGCTGCAGTTGGAGATAGAAAGAAGCAAAATTTATTTTCTAAACAAAGTTGGTAAGTATTATCAACTTTGACTACACTAAAATGTCGCATATTTAGACATTTTTCAAAAACAGTTTCCGTCGTTCTACAAGTTCCAAACGATGTTACTTTACTCTCTGTTGCGCACACATTTCATACACAAAATGTCTTCTTTGTAGCGGTAATATTTTTGTTTTACAACGTCGTGAACTTTCGAGGACGACAGCTACTGAAATTGGCCCTTATTAAAAGTTGTTGTTGGGCTATTTGGTAACTCGTCATATTGTAAGAAAGAAAGTTAGCGCAATTTATAATTTCCACAAAGCACTCACGTGTGCGTGTGTGTGTGTGTGCTGTGTGTGTCTTGAGTGTGTGCGTGTGTGATTCTGTGAGTGCTTTGTGGAAATTATAAATTGCGCTAAGTTTCTTTCTTACAATATGAAATTGGTCCCTCGGTATTGAATATGTTCGATATTTTTTCTCTCGTAAATTATGCATTTATTAAGAAAAAAAATTACACCATCTCCCGCTAAAGGGGACCATGAGGCGATGCGAAGCCGGAGCACTTGCACGATCGCGTTCCGTTGGCGTTCGTTGGGCATGCTACCGACCTCGTGTCGTGGAACGCGAAGAGGGACGCTACGCGCGTCGTGTCTTCCATCTAGCCTGGCCGTCAATTCTCACAGGGCGAGCGGGGAACGGCGTCGACAGGCGGGCGAGAGGGGGGCAGCGTAGGAGAGGAGAGAGAAGGGGAGGGGACGCGCATGCGCTCATCGCGGCGTTGTGCAGGAGAGAATTTCGGCATGTCTAGCCCGCGTTTCAGAGGAAGAGTGGAAAGGGAAAGTGGAGAGGGGAAGGGGAGAGGGAAAGTGGAGAGGGAAAGTGGAGAGGGGAAGGGGAGAGGGTGAGTAGAGAGGAGAAAGGGGAGAGGGGAATTGTGAGGGGGAGTGGAGAGGAGGTATGTGGGGAGGGTATGCGCATGCGCAGTGAGGGTGGTCACGCCGCACACCACCACCACCACCACCGCCGGATTGAGCTCGACCTTAAGATACTTCGCATCTAATAAGTTCCTTTTCGGGCTACTGGGTGGTACGTACGAAAATATTCCATCAAATCTAAAATATCTATTTTTGGAATCGCCCGTTTGCAATAACCACAGTTAGGAGACTAAGCGGTTATGTCTGCCGTGTAGTAAGGTTTTCCTACCTGTAACCGCAGTTAGCTTAACCGTGGTTAAGGCTGTTCGTGTGACAGCGGTAGTAATGGGCTTTGGTTGAAACAGAGGGACGCCAACCAAGGCAGTGAGTAAATAAGATTTTTTTTTTGCGTTACAAGAAAAATGCGACGTTTCGCGCCCCATTCGCATTTTTTTTTTCAGGGTTTTCTTCCTGCCGTGGGATCACGCCTATTCTCCACGATAATGCAGACTCTCGATCGGCAGCGCACCTGTAGACCGGTTGACGTTACCGGCTCTCGCCTGGATTAAAGCTTGGATGGGCAAGAATTCCACAAAAAGCTGCTTAAGTCGACGACGCGGGAGTTGTCGAATTCGACGCGGTGGTCGTTCACCATGCTGTGCTCAAAGAGCGTACTCCTTTGTCACTCTAACTTGCGGACGTCTTTGTATGTTGTCGCAGCCTCTCGGGGAAGCTCTTTGTTTCCCCCACGTACAAAATTTCACGATCAGCACGTGGTATGTAGTAAAACCAGCTCTTCCGCTTTCTCTTCGGACGGCCTGTCCTTTGGGCACGAAAAGGTGCAGGTGCCAGCAATCCACCTGCTACATCCACTTCCACGAGAAACATGTCCGTACAGTCTCTCATGGCGAATTACGCGGCTTTCTTCAAGCTTTGTATGGCGATGGCCCAACTCTGCCCACAGGGAGTCGGCGCGTCTTTAGAAATTAGTCCCCACAATTTCCACCAATAAAAGCGATTCTGCCCGCGCTTTCTTGGTCAATGCCCGGCAGGCCGACAGCAGTTCGACGCTGCGACAAAAGAATTTGTCGGGGCGAGCTCTGGGAAAACGGCACCTACAGGATGAAAAAGTAAGGAGTAACGTGACACCACACGTTACCGAAAAATGTTAACGTAAGTACGTTACCCGTTGCACCTCCTAAATTGTAACGAGTACGTTACTAAGTTACCGAAAAAAGTAACGCGTTACCGGTAACGCGGTTACTTGTAACGCGTAACCGCCAACACTGGTACTAAGTGGTTCAGGATTCCGCGAGACGACAGGTAGCCCTTTGCACCTTTCCAAGATGTAATTTTGAAGTTGTGGTTGTCATTAGCTAACTATGAAAGTATGCCCGCATCTTTCGCACTATTTTGCCGTTCAGCTAGTTAGTGTTTGGATGGTCATACATATTCTTCATTCGCTTAAATCGAGTGGCCCCTTTTCACTCTGAAAACTCTGAAAACTTCGCACTCGAGGTGTCACGGAGCTGGGCAGCCTTCCTTGTTTCTCGGATGACTTCCCTCCACTTGAGGATATAAGTCTGCTTGGCTTCACTGAACCAGTCGCATGCTGTTGATGAAGCCGCATCTTACTACTTCGCAGGGTTTTTTATTAAGAAGTTTCTTGAAAAGTGCCCCAAGAATTGCTAATGTTTGGCATTTCTGAAGGATGATCAAAATGATTTCAGGCAGGAACACCAGTATTTTATGACGCTGAAAGCTTATCATGTACCTGGCAAGTTGTTTGGAAATTTGACTGTTCCGTCTGCCAGAGCATTTCAAATGTTCCAGAAGATGAAATCTGCCTTTCCTTCTATTGTTGAAAGTGTGGTTCATTGCCATGGCATCTGCTCTATCTTGTCTGACGAACTGTCATCCATAAATTTCCACCTTTGTTCACTGGATTGCCGTTATAGGTTCCTGAAGATGTACAGTCGAATACGCTTGTGTAGGCATGTCACATTTGTTAATCGAAACTTGGATAAAGTTCGGTTTCAGTGCCCAGTTTCTGGCTTGCAGACTTGTTAACCACATCTTGTGCAAAGTTCGGTTTCACTCCTCATTTTCTGGCTTGCAGATTTGTTAACCACAACTTGGGCAAAGGTCTGTTTCAGTCCCCAGTTTCTGGCTTGCATCTTCACAAGTTTAAGTCTTAAACCAAAGGATGTGGGTTTTATGTGATATAAAGGTGAGGCTTACAAAACCTCCTAGTGTGATGTTTGTGCAAGATGCATTGAAATTGTATGTTGCTTTGTGAAAAATGTGAAACTAATCTTTAAAAAAAAAGGAGGGGGGGGGGGCGGAATGATTTGTTTTGCACTGTGCGCGATAGCTACTTGTATACCTATCAGAAAGGTTGGGCTTCGAAAGATTATTGCAGTCCTCTGTGATGCTAATGCTGTCTTCTGCACTTTTATTGTATTCTGGGAATTTTGTAAATATCGCCTATTTATTCCTACTGTGCAATTTCTCAACATGTGGCAGCTGTCTAGCATTGTGCAGTGCACCCATCTTTTGTACGTGCTTACTAAGAATGTGACTTGAAATAAAATGTTTTGTCTCTTATGCATGCTACTTATGCATGCAAGTAATGCATTAAAAAAAAAAATATATATATATATATATATATATATATATATATATATATATATATATATATATATATATATATATATATATATATATATATATATATACAGGGTGTCCCAGCTATCTTTAGCCAAGGCTTAAAAAATACAATATTAGAGGCAGGCGAGTGAAATGACTTGCAAATTGCTGACAGCCACCTTGCGCACTACAGACAATTTTTGTTTTGTAATTAACTAATTTGTTAATTAGGACGATTTAACTAATTTGTTAAATATTGACTTTAGGCAAGAAATGCTGCTTGCAAAGTTCGAGAGCGTCTTCAGAAACCCCAATCGCATCATTTGCGATAAAGAAAGTCTCACGTATACCATTTTTTCGAAGCTGCAAAGAAAGCCCGCGAAATACAAAAAGAACCACGTGACTAGCGCGCTCGCGCGCCCCGAGGATGCTGCCCTCAGCCGTGGTTTGAGCGAACGAAATCAGCTGCGGCCGCGACTCGGCGTCTCCGTTGCAGCGGTAGGCCGATAAGTTAAAGGTGGTTTCTTGGCCCGCGCTCGCTACAACTTGCACCGTCACGCGCGCAGCTGGCTGGCAACGGGCCAAGAAACCACCGCCCACTTATAGGCCTACCGCTGCAACGGAGCCGGCGAGTCCCGGCCGCAGGTGATTTCGTTCGCTCAAACCTCGACTGAGGGCAGCATTCTCGCGGCGCGCGAGCGCGCTAGTCACGTGGTTCTTTTTGTATTTCGCGGGCTTTCTTTGCAGCTTGGAAAAAATGGTATACGTGAGACTTGCTTTATCGCAAATGATGCGATTGGGGTTTCTGAAGACGCTCTCGAACTTTGCAAGCAGCATTTCTTGCCTAAAGTCAATATTTAGCAAATTAGTTAAATCGTCCTAATTAACAAATTAGTTAATTACAAAACAAAAATTATCTATAGCGCGCAAGGTGGCTGTCAGCAATTTGCAACTGATTTCACTCGCCTGCCTCTAATATTGTATTTTTTAACCCTTGGCTAAAGATAGCTGGGACACCCGGTATATATATATATATATATATATATATATATATATATATATATATATATATATATATATATATATATATATATATATATATATATATGACCCCCGAGACAGTCACACGAACAGAAGTGGTCTCGGGGGCCGTGTAATTTTACCTATAGCTAAATAATGACCTCTGAAATCGGCATTTTAAATTTTTTTTTGCGATTTCTCATCTCTGAGGCGGCTGTTAGGATTCCCCACTTCCGTTTGGTGCTCTGCGAACCCAAATCAGCCGCAGGGGCCTACGGGAGTGTCCTCTCTTAACCTTTTTTATATGACTCTATGCCTGAGATGCGTAAAAGGAGGCAACGACGTGAAGTTTGTCACGGGTGGCGGCGGGCAGGCGAACGGCATGAGGAGACTTTTTTTTTTCAGTGATTGGTGCCCGTAAAATTAAGCCGCGATTACAAAACATGTTCAAAGAGGTCGCCATCTGCTGCAATACAACTCTGGCATCTCTTTATCAGATTTTCCGTGACGTTCTTGAACATGGTTTCGGCAATGTATTTGCAAACTTGTCTTATTTTTTCTTTTAGATTACCTGATGTTGTGGTTGGTGCCTGGTATACCTGACTCTTGGTATCAGGGGGGTTTACGTCTGGACACCTTGCTGGCCAAGCAATGGGCCTGTGCCGCCCTGTCCACTGCTGCGGGAAAACTTAATCCAGCCAATTGCAGGCTTTGCTGCTTCTGTGCGCAGGAGCTCCAACATGCTGAAACCAGATGTCTTTAATCCTAGCCAGTAGAACTTCGCACAGAAAATTTTGAAGTGGTCCATCCAAGATAGCGTTGACATATCGCTCGTCTGTAAGTGTGCTGTCAAAGAAGATAGATCCGATTATAGTACCACCGTAAATGCCACACCACACATTGAAAGACCACTGATATTGGTGACGCGCCTGCCAAACCCAGTGAGGGTTCTTGTCACTCCAATAGTGAGCGTTGTGGATATTCACTAGAGTATTGCGCGAGAAGTTAGCTTCGTTGGTCCAAGGTACCTTGTTAACGAAGCCTGGGTCTTCTTCTGTCTTGATTAGGATCCAGTTTGCAAAGTCTGTGCGATTCTGGAAGTCGCGAGGCTCCAATGCTTGGTGCAGCTGCGCGTGGTAGGGATGAAGTTGTCTCTTGTTTAGTATTCTCCGCACTGAAGATTTCGAGACACCAGCTTCAGCACCCACACTACCGACACTTCTGCAAAAAACTTGGACAGGATATCCCTCTCCACTTCCTCTCCCAAAACTGAAGATCTGTGCCGTTTCGTGGTAAATGTCCCATTCTCTTTCAGCATTTCATATGTACGCACAATGGTCATTGAGCTTGGCCGCGTACTATCGCGCTCAGTATGAGCTACATCACGCGAGCGCGTGGGCGAGCGCTCTGCATGGTTGTACAGTGGCACCGATCATGGCATATTTTCGAGTTTCGAGCATATTTTCGGCAACAATGCAACGTTGCCGTCCAGAACGCGAAGGGTGGTGTCTGAGGAGCACCTGAAAAAAGACAACTCGTCAGGAATGGTTCGCACGACGCAGACGCTTTGTGGGGTCTCTTTTTGTTCGAACTGCGAAATTGCAGCAGCCGTCGAAGCCTTTCATCGTTCTGTCGCGTTTCGCCCTATCTGCGGAATCAGAATCAAACTGCTGCTTTTTTTCCTCGCAGTCGTGACCGCTTTATCACCGCGGTAGCGCTCGGCTAGCAGCGTGCATTTGCACCGTCATTCAACGAAAGACGGACGCCCAAACATCGGCCACTTTCAAAGCGCCCTGTCGCTTCCCCGTGGCAGCCGCAGGCGACCTCGTTCACCGGTTGCACGCTTGAGAGCTGAGGGGCGATCGGAGATCTGTTCGTTCCGCTTGTTCGTTCTCCTGGGGGAGAACAAGCGCGCTGATTGGCTGAAGCCGGACAACTCACGCCATTCTAAGGGGCGTGGCCATTTCTTTTTTTTCCTTGATGTTTTCTTTTTTGGTGACGTCATGCCGCGTCATAACGAGCATGTCGTCTGCTAAAAGTGAACGGAGAGCGAGCCCGTTCGCTCGCGTTCTCTCGAGCGAACAATGGCGTCGCACGGCATGTATTTCGACGGTTGCGGCTGCCGCAACAGCTGATTTTGAGAAAATGGCGCTTGCAACGGTGCTTCCTTGCTACGTTGGCGTTTCTCGAAGCAGATGCAGAATGGTAGGAGGTGCGAAATGCGTTTGAAGAGATGAGCGAGTGTGAATTCCGGCGTCGCTTTCGTTTCTCGAAACGTACTGTACCTTGGTTGTGCGACGATCTCGGCCCCGTCATCGGGTGCCAACGAACTAGTGGGATTTAAACAGAGCGGAAGGCGTTGTGCGCGCTGAGATTTTTGCGATCGGATGATTCCAGTGAGCTGTCGGTTGCGAGGAATTCAGCGGCCTGTCGCAGTCGTCCGTCAGGAACATGCCATTACTGTCGTTCGCGGGCAAAAACGGTGGGTGGCCTTTTCCGGAGACCACAGACGCGAAGAGCGAACAAAGGCGGCGTTCGCGCGGCTCGGGCAGATTCCCGTTGTGGTCGGGTGCGTGGATGGTACGCTCATCGCAATCCCGAAGCCCCATGGCCTGAGCTCCGCGGACACGACGCATTACATGTCGGGGAAGGGACTCTACGCATTCAACACCACGATCGTGAGTATTATTCATGCATTGTATGCGTAGCGAATTGTTTCATTTATATCGCTTAAACTTTCCGCTTTACTGAGGCTGTTGCAACTGAGTATAAGTGGGAGCGGTATTTTCGATCTATCCAGAACGGGAATTGGATCGTTTCAGGGCACTTCGCTTAGGATAAGCGATGAAATCATGTGACGCGGAGTACACTTTGGTTCAGCGGCCTGCACAGTGCATAATATTACCGTTGCTCGTTCGCCATGTGTACCCGAAGCTTGATTCTCGATTTGTATTTGTTGAGATTAGCGCTCCCAGAATGTGCCGTAGTATGTCCTTATTGTTCATTGTCGTGATGGACGTTACATGGATCAATACATGGATGGATGAATAAACTTTATTTCGGTCCCTCGGAACGCGCCCTAGCATGTACATTAAATACGCATTGTTTCATAACCCTTTTTTCAGTCGAAGTTTTTCGTGTTGTAGATATTTTGTGATACATTGCCTTAAAGATACAGCAGTAATTAGGTTAAAAGGCTTTGGTGGCTGAAAGATGGGTTGTTCCAAGCAGTAAACATGCAGACTACCCTTTGACACTGCATTGTCCTCGTGTTAGAACTTGTGGTACAAGTCCTACCCTGTCGATGATTTGTCCATAGCTATGTTTCAACAGTCAGTAACAGTGAAGACAGATGTAGTTACATTAACATAATATCCAACATTGTACCCAAGGTCATTTATGGGTACAATTTTGACTGAATTGAATTCTGCAGACATGTGATGCCGACCTCTGGATGTCAGTCCATGTTTCCTGGGGTCATGTCATGACTAGTGGGTATGGCGGGGGAGCCCTCTCCGTCAGCACCTGGAAGCAAAACTTCGGCTTGCTTGGTAAGTGCTGTCAATGCTTGCCACATTCAAGACGTTATCACTACAGCTGTCATGCCGACCTCGTGCAGGAGACTCCAGCTATACATTAGAAACGTGGTTCCTGACACCAGTGCCCGGACGACCAGCTCGTGGCACCCCTGATAACCACTACAACAAGGCCCACACCGCCATGCGCAATGTTGTGGAGTGGTGCATCGCTGTAAGCTTGTGCACAGCTGCTCAAGCATCATTGCTGCTTGTGCAGCTCTGCACGACATTGCGTTGGCGGCACATGAGCCTGTTCTCGAAGGAAACGATGACGACACCGACGATGCTGACTGCTGCCAGCAGCAGCTGAGCTACCACCACCACCACAACGGGAGCCAGCAGCAGCGCAAGCGTGTAGTGAACCTGTTTCGAGAACTACAGGGCCTGCATGCTTGAGCACCTGCGCAGAGTATACGCCGCCGCCTGCAACGACCTCGGCAGCATTGCGTGGTGCGTGTTTGTCTTTGTTCATTGTGTTTGTCACTGTGTTTTTTTTACTACACTTCAAATGTTTGCTACACATATCAACGAAACAGCGTTCTCCTATCAATGAATAACCCCCTTGAATAGGTTGGCAAAAAATGTGAAGCTCACCCTGACTCACTCGTGAAATATATTTTGCTCTTGGGGCTCACTCAAACTCAGACTCACCAAAATTTTCCTCAAGCGGATTCACTCGGACTCAGGCTCACTAAAATGTTTTCACCCGGACTCGAACTCACCAATGTATTACTCACTTGGACTCACAGCTCGATCTGAATCTGAGTGAATCGACTCATGAGTGATTTTGCCGACCTATGCCCCCTTGTCACACAACGCCATGCTGATGAAATGCTTCGACCAGGTTGTAAAATACGGCGCTTCACACTAAGTACAAGTGAGAGCTCAACTGTGAATGGCACATGGTGCCATTCACAGCCAAAGTGGTAACCGGAAAAGGCTGTTTGAATCAGGACAGCAAGATGCGGTAGCTTTAGTGCAACAAGAATCGTGCTTGTAAATGAAGTGAACAACAAGGGTGGTGTCAGAATTGAAATTTTATTACAAGTATCACGAGCAATGCACATAAAAAGCAAAATAAATAAATATCCTTTAAATTTAATGCCAAGGAAAAGAATATAAAAGTAGCTTCCTTTTATAATATACAAATGGAGTTATTACAAAGTGCCTGCTGCTCCTCTGCAACAACACACGCGTCTCGCAGCACGAAAGTCATTGTATTACATGAAAACAAGGCACAGTCGAACCGGTATTAATTGAACTCGCTAAAAAATGCAAGTTGTTGGTTGCTGATATGTCTTCCTCTATTATTGATTTCTGTTTGTACCCAATCCTGTTATCTAAACACTTCTAAGCAACAGAACACGTATTCGTCAACTATTTTTTGGTCTTGCAATATTTCAAAATTGTTGTGCAACCTAGACCTTTCACAAACGCTTTTCTTTTTTTCTAGGATGTGTAAAAATCGATAGAAAACGTACAGTGTGCCACAATATTCTACACGTATACACTATAAACATAAGGATACACTACAGTGCACTATGTGCATATACTACAAAATTGCTCAATGCATGGCTTTGTATAATGAGATTTTAAAAAATGACATGGCAAAACATGATTTATAAATGAAACCACACTGTGCTATGCACATGTACTACAAAACTGCTGAATGCATCACCTCGCACGATGAAATTAAACAGAAATGACATCGCAGGACACGATTTACCATTGATCTACACTTTACTATGTACAATGAAACAGCACATCAGTGCTTCTGATATGCAGAAAAAGAAAATAACTGAAAGAAAATTGCAGGGCACCATTGAAGCAAACCAGCGTATCATAGCTTGTGATGTGAACAAAAATAAATCTACATATATGTACAACTAGTCTTTACAAATCACTGTGCAGGTGCCTTCCGCTGCAATGAGGGCCCGGGCGAGGGTACCAACGCCTTGCAATTTGTGGACCGCGTCACCAAGAAGTTGAACCTGGCGCAGCTTTCCAATGATGCCTGGCCCTGCCGCCTGGTGTTTGCGGCTAGTAACTCCAGCGCCTCGGCCTGCCGGTTGCCCCCATCTCGCAGCTGCGGCATGAGCTGGAAACCAAGAAATGTGTTGCCATTATCATCTATAAATTTCCTGCTACCGACTCTTCGCTGGAAGCTTCTGTTCGTGAAGAGTTTCAGTGTGTGCAACAATTTCCTCTTTGTTGAAAATCCACTGACCCAACGGCATCCATGAATGGTGCTTGGTTCACCGCACAACCAACGCACTTCGTTTGGACAGACCAAAGCGGTGCCGGAATTCATTTTCGCTCATCTCATCAAACGCATCTCACGCCTCTAACCATCTCTGCATGAGAAGCAACCAAACAGCCCTTTTCAAGGCTACACAATCGTTTGCCCGGCTTTACGGGATGACTGACACAATCTCCTTCCGAAACCCTAGCTGCTGCAGTATGCAAAAAATACAGCAAGCAGGTGTAACACAGGTGCAAACATGTGCATTTGTGTATGATGGCTATGTGAAAAAGTTATATAACGAGCTTGCTTTTTGAACAGTATATTTAGCAATAGCACATTTTCAGTTTCACTTTTGAAGCAATTGACAAAATAGGGAAACATTTCAAGATGTTGAACATTTTTGCAATGCTACCTTTTTGCTACATCTGCAAGGCAGGACACCTGTTTATTCCATCTGACAGTTATGCATACAACTAGCTCCTGCAACCGTTTGCCAAATTTTTTTTGTGCAGCCTTTTGTCTTTATGCCCACAGATGTCATCTCTTCACAAACATATGCCTGCACGCATGAGCATCACCTGTGAGCATGTAACACCAGCTACAGTTAATCAAAAACATCAGCGAAACTTACGAGTTGGGGCACGGGAAAGATCCTGGGCCACATCCTCTTCAGCCACACCAGTAGCAGCTGGAGCAGGGCTCACCTGTTATAGTAAGAAGTTTCTTGATTGACACACTGAGTGCAATAAGAAGTATGGAGTGGAAGTGGACAATAGCAATGTTTTTTAGAATGTTTCAACAGCGGCATGCTATGACACACAGACTTCGGAGAGAGGGGTGGAGGGAGGCAAGCCTACTGGCTACGCACCTCACTCGACTCGAGGGTCTGAGAAATGGGTTGGAACACGTAGGGTGCTCTAGTGACCTTCGAAATATAGTTCGCGGCTGTTCTTTCGTCATCACCGCAAATGTGGCTGTTTCGCATTCTGTTCTGGGCGGCGCAACGTGTTAGCACCTCAGCTAACGCGGCGGCCGGGTGATCCACTCGATATTGTTTGAAAAAGTAAAACTAACAGCGCGTAATGGCTCGAAGCAAACGAGCCCACTTGTTCGCAGCATACAAGTAACAATGATATTCTAAGCCAGTGCTTACCGATTCAGACCACCCGAACTATGGGCCTCGCACACTCGTCCCTGTCAAGCACGACGCGGCCGCGGTAGTCCGAAATCTGGCCGCCTCGGGTGCTGCTGTAAAGCACAAGCGGGACGTGTAAGATGACCGACCACAATACAATTGTGCTCGCACTCACCTCTGCTGCCCTCGGAGTTTGGCAAGACCCTGCTGCGAATAGTAGCGCTCCTTCCTCCATCGGGCCTGCCACTGGGCCCTGGTGTTACGCGCAGGGACTTCGTTCAAAAGCGCTGCTAGCTCCTGCCACATGTCGTCCCGGTCCTCCCTCGTGAACGACGGCTCCAGCGGGCACGACAGCCTCGCGATCTGTGGGTGCTCTTTCACAAAAGCCAGCAGAAGCTCCTTTTGACGATCCGACACCCGAGAACCAACGCAGACGTTGCGATCGGACGACATTTTGAAACTACGTCAGCCGCTACTTTTCTCTTTTTTTTTCGCGTGCGCGACACCATCTAGCGACGACGTCAAAAAAAAACTAACATTATTAAATATCATCACTCAAAGCTGTTGCTGTTTGAAAGAGTGTTTGAGCTTGAGAAGCAAAAACAATAATTTTCTGTAAAGTAATTATATTTATTAAAAGGCGAGAAACGCTTCACGGTCCCTGTGCCGACGTCACAGGATGCGCGTCTACTTCCGGAAAGCTGTCCGCTTGACGATTGGCTGTTCTCTTCCTCTCGGCGGTTCTAGGCGGGAGAGCTGCGCCTCCTCTCACTTCTGTGACGTAGGCACCGCAGAACGAACGCGGAACGAACAGATCTCCGATCGCCCCTCAGGACTATAGACTCTGTTCCAGAAGTTCCGTGCAGCAGAGCCAAGGCTACACGACCCTCGAGCGCAGGTTGTTGCGAAGCGAGATGTAGTGCCCCATATACGTAGCCCGTTGTTTGTCCTCATGACTTTTGCAAGCGGTCTCGTCGGAGTATTTTTACTTGAAGGCTTCTCTGCGTGTTGTAGCTGTGATTTGTATGACGATTTTGTCGCATTTTCTGTATAAAACAATTTTTGTGGCTCCATGATACTGAAGAAAGAGTTCTTGCTTGTACGTGTTATAACATGCAAATGACGAAAGAAATAACGCTGTTGTGGCTCGTATGTGTTATGTTTTTACTTATAAAGTACGAAGGAATGGTACGACACTGTCTAAACTTTTATGAGTAGTCCGCACAGCCCGAGCGTCCACAGCGCCGCGGAGGACCCAGTCTTGGGTTGTGATTAGTCCGCGGTGACAGATTTGGTCACTCCTTAGTCAAAATGGCGGCGCCTGGTTCACCTGTGCGATATCGTGCAAGTATCTCGAAGACGCGCGCTTTTACGGTGCCGAGGAGAATATTTAACCGCTTTCACAATTACAGCTCATCTCACTGCGCAATTGCACAGTGTCCCGAGACGCTCTTGCCGCTTTCGCTGCAGCGCTCGCCGCTAGCAGACAACAGGGCGCGGAAGGATACACTTAGATGTGCTCGCCCTCCTGATTGGTTGAGAAGGCCTGTAGCTTCCACAGTGCTGCACGGAACTTCTGGAACAGAGTTTTTTTTTATAGAAGTGCGCTCGCGGTCCGTCACGTGGCCTCTTTTCAAATCTCGCGGGCTTTCTTTACAACGCGGAAAAAATAACACCGTGAGACGTATCGTACAGGAAATAATTCCGTTCGTGGTTTCTAAAAGTGCTCTACAGCTCAGTGTCCATATTTTGGGTTTTCAGCCAATAATTAAAAAGTTAATTAATTAAAAATAATGAACTAATTAGTTTAGTGGGAAATAAAAAATAGCCTGAGTATCTACAGGCTAGTGCGGGTAGTATACGTTTTGGACCAGTTTGCCCCTGAAGTGCCCTTCATTTTCAAAGTCTTGGCTCAAGTTATGTGGGACAACCAGTATTAGTATCGGAGTTAGGATCACAAATTTGAACGCCAGTAATAACAAAAACTGAAATCTGTTAGAAGCGCGCCGACATGCGACTTAACCCTAACGCCATCTTTTTAATGCAAAAGAAAAACAGCCGCGCAAAGTTCGATTCTCGCAACTCAACAATTCCTTATTTTTTTCGTGAGCAAGCACGGCCAGATATGACATTACATTGTTAGCCTAGCCAGTGCATGCAAATGATAAAGCTTTTGCCAACAAAACCCACCGCAAGTCGAAACAAGCAAAGTCGGATGGTTTTCTTATCTTTGCATCTCGTCTTACGTTAATCAGATAAGATGTAGGGATAAGATTAACATCAGAGTTAAGATTACGAACTTCAACGCCAGTAATGACCAAACTAAAACTTTCAATCCACGACAAATTGCCATAAAAAGATGCTATGACAAGCAGGTGAAACTTAAAACAAGACAAAGAAAACTCAGGGTGATATGCGAACTAACACTAACGCAACTTTTTTTTTTTTGGAATGTAGAAAAACGGATGTACGAAATAAAGCGATGCTTCCACAAATACTTCGCTACCGGTGGCACACAAAACGGCCGTTCAGTCCAAAAGCACGCGCCGACGTTTTACAAGGTAGTTTTTAAAGACTATATTAAAGACGATAGTCTTTCTTGGGGAACTTAAACGCAGAAATTTTGGTCTGCCTTCCTGTTTGTCGGCACGTCCCTCGATTCAGCCACTCGGCCAAAGTTGAACCACTTGCCCAAGGGCCAGTCATCGTGAACGGCTGACTAGGTTCATACTTGTGTACATTGTTGATCAAAAAGCAAACATTATGCATATCTGAGGCGCAACATCACTAGGTAAGTATTAGGTGGTGTGTTCCTTTAATAGAAAATGCATAGATACGTAATTCTAGAGACCCTAGTTTCTTAAGCTGCGCTGAAAATGCGACTGCGCCGAAACTTGGCTTCCTCCATGCCCTCTGCACGAGCTCATTGTTGTGTTTCGGTTTCGGTTCAGTATTGCACTGTACGAGTGCCATGGGGCGCCGCTCTGGCATTCCTGCTTTACCCAGGCGACGTGAATATAAAAGAGTGTGTGGAGAGTACTCGTTGAGTGCGGACGTTTCTTCTGCTTCGGCGTTTCGCGCCAAACCGCGTGTTCGGGCTGGCTGGCGTCCCCGCCGGTCGCGTTCGTCACCGCCGGTCTTCGCCTGCTGCTGCGCTGGGACTACCAGCCCGCAACACAGCATTCACGTTTCCCGGCGTATTTCCAGATGGCGTTCATATCTCACGCAGCGCCTCTTCTATCGTCTTTAGACGACATATGCAGCGAAGCACGCAGATACGCGGCCAATTTTTTTTTTTACTTTACACTGCAAAACTTTTAACATTACACAGGACTTTCGCACGGCTGCAAACGCAATCGGGACACTATCTAACGCATTCTTAGAGCGCCGGATAACGTATACCTAACGCGACTGCGGAGTTTGCGCCAAAGTATCTGGCGCGTAAGTCCGCCAAAAAGAGAAAAGAAGCTCACCTTACGGACACCTCGCTCCGACGTGTTCACTGGGTAATTTTTTTTTCAGTCAGCTCGAATGTTGAAGAGCGGTCGCTTATAATCGCACAGCCGTGGTAAGCCACCTTAGCCGTGGCCTGCACTGGGAGGTGGTTGGTTGACAATGCTCCACATTGGCTAATCTTCTCCCCCTGTCCTGTCCTATACCCCACCAATGACAGCCTACCTGACATCCCTGTGATTCATTTCCTCGGTGACCAGAACGGCCTTTTCTTTTTCCCCACATATCTACGAGCGCTGGTCAAACAACGCAGCGCCCACGACATAATAATAATAATAATAATAATAATAATAATAATAATAATAATAATAATAATAATAATAATAATAATAATAATAATAATAATAATAATAATAATAATAATAATAATAATAATAATAATAAATTAATAATAATAATAATAATAATGATAATCAATCAATCAATCAATCAAGCAATCATTTATTTAACGTGCCCAGGAACAACCGTAAGGTCTTTGTGTAGGCGCACGCAAAAAAAAAGAATAAAAATAAACAAAAGAATACAGACAGTTTTCAGAAATAAAAAGAGCAAAAACACGTAGATAAAGAGAAATGAACACAAAAGGGGAGGAGTAAAATAAGACAAGACGAGAAATATTGAAGGGGAATAAAAAATTAGATTGCATATATACAACTATGCGGAAACACGGAGAAGGGAAGACTTTGTACATTGTGCCACGCTATGTCAAAACAGTGCAAAGCTCGGATAAAAACAATGATTGTGGACTATGAAAAACGTCAAGATCAAGAAAATTAACATTATAGAGACTTTGTATTCTGTGAACGGTAGAGTGTGAGAAGAAGCAGGCGGGTACATGAAACGGTCTGTTCTCTCTGGTTAACTTACGCGGAATTCGAAAATTAACACAATTGAGAAGTACAGTATAATAATAATAATATCTCGGGTTTAACGTCCCAAAACCACGATATGATTATGAGAGACGCCGTAGTGGAGGGCTCCGGAAATTTCGACCACCTGGGGTTCTTTAACGTGCGCCTAAATGTAAGTACACGGGCCTCAAACATTTTCGCCTCCATAAAAAAATGCAGCCGCCGCGGCCGGGATTCGATCCCGCGACCTTCGGGTCAGCAGTCGAGCGCCATAACCACTAGGCCACCTTGGCGGGACCGCCCACGAAATCGCTGAAGTCAACGCGTGTGCGTTTCCCAAAAGCAAAGTTGCCTGCGAGTAACCGGGTTCCACTAAACAAAGAACTCAGCCCTTAACAAGGCAACGCATTTTTTTTTAGTACGAAAGTGTTTAATGCCAGGGTCCACCAAGACTTTTCGTGAATTTCGTTTGGATCCCCGGGAAAACAAAGTATTTTGACAGCGGCATCGAGAGCGACCATGCAAGATTTGCTTTGAATTGCCTGTGTATTTGCATTTCAGTAGGCGCATTACAATGGAGGTGAAATGTTAGAGGCCCGTGTACTGTTCGATGTCAGTGCTTGTTAAAGAACACCAGGTGGTCAAACGTATCCGGAGCCCCTCCACTATGCCGTCTCCATAGACTTTACTGCTTTGGTACGTTAGCCACCATCAACCAACCATTTATTCACCTGTACTTGTTCGTAACCCATGTTTACTCCCCGTTCTGCTGTAGGTTCCCATGGAGGCCGCCACCTCCAGACCAGAGCCATCATGGGCCAAAGACGAAGGGTCACCACACAGCGTGCACGCCTACAAAGAGCAAGGAGCTGCGGCCATGGCCGCGGCTACACCTTCAGCTCAGCCGGACACCGGCACCGGTGACAGTCCGCTGTTCTGGGCTTAGGCTGCATCTGTCCAGCAGGGAAGTAGCGGGTGTCTGCGGCCGCCGGTGACAACAACAACCTCCAGACATCAATGGTCAGATGGCCAGACACCATATCAGATTCCCACCGCTACACGCTGGTGTGGTAGCTTTAGCGGCTGACGTGTGTTAATGGGAACCCCGGCAATGTGTTGATGCCCACCGATCTCAATAAAATTTTCAAAAAACGTCGTTTTTGATACTCCGGTAATACGCGTCAAAAGATACGCCTGCGTGGGATTTAGTTTTTCTGAAAGTGAGTTTTAAACATTGGTTGCCAATTTCAGAATCAAGCGTTTGAATACAGGCTTCGCTATGTTAATGTCGTTTCTATTGTATCATGTTGTCGGGAACAGCGTGTAACTTTAAGCGTGGGCAAAACGAAAAAAAGAAACACTGAACAAGCGCTCACTATCAACTGAGAGTTTATTGGAAAACGTAGCATCCTATGCTCGTCCCTCACCTCCCTGATGAGACGAAGCGGGGTGCTTGTTCAATGAGACAGTGATGGTGGCAGCTACCACAGATAATTGTTCGTTTTCTAAGTTGCATTGCGTCCGGAAAAAAACAATGGGTGGAAGCTGGTGTTACCTCAAGGTCCAAAAGAACACAGCAACGAAGAACAAAGGTGTCCCATTTCACTCGTTTTTTTTCCAACCGCGCTCTTCGTAAGTGGCTAACACGTTTTTGAGTGTTTATGTTAGGGTGGGGTTTGATGTGACGTCATTCTAGACATTGCACAAAGCAGCCACCTGTTTCGGTTTTACACATCGTTTTCTTGGGTTACTTAAAATTCCTGGCTATGTCTCTCGGCCAACAAAACAACCCCAGCGTTCTGTAACAGGAATTCCATGATAACGGCAATATCCTAATATGATAAAAAACGCACCAGGGTTCCCGTTTGACAGTTCAAGGAAGGATGCGGGTTCAATACGCAGGCTCGGCAGCGGTGCTTCGATGCGAATGAGATGTGATAACACGCATCTGAAAACAAAAACAAATATATCGCAGAAATAATAAACAAATGTTGATTGTCTTTCTCAGTATTTTGAATTCCAAAGGTATAGTGAAAACAGAAAGGCATCAGTTCAAAAATTCAAATTCGTGATATATGTTTCAAATTATTCATTTTCAAATGGATACTCTTAGCGATCCTGTCACTTGAAGTAAGAGCTTGATCTTATTGTTTACACGGGACCAGATGCGAAAAAGAGGTGAATGTACGCCGCGTCCTCATTCTTCGCACAGCTCCATAATAGCTTCCCAATTTTTGATCACTCTGGTTAAACAATAACGTCTCTTCTCTTCAGGTATCTTCTCGAACAAAAAAATTTCATCGTCTTCTCAACATCAGAGGTACACTGTAATGCGGTGCGGTGCCTACAACCGTTGTGCACATCACTGCAATAACAGAGGTAGGCACAGCTTCCAATTTGTCGAGATGGCACATCTTTATGTTGTGCCGTGGCGATACAATAGGTACGAGGTACAATAGGTGCAATAGGCACAATAGGCACAATAGGCACACGCGAGAATACTGAGTATTGACAAGCGAAAATTCACAAGCGAGGAACAGTGAATCGTCAAAATCAGAGTGCGTATTCTGCAATTCCATAGAAAAGACGTCGCTTTTAGAGCGCAGTATTTCCAGCGCTGTTCTTATTTGAACGCATCACCACAACGGATCGGCGTCATATATATTATCCAACACTGAAGCCGCAGAACTTTTAGTAAAAAGGCAGAGTGCTCTAGTTTCCTTCAACCTATTCTCTTCATAGAATTAACTCATTGACTCATTGTTGCACTACGCTGAAACGTAGCGGGTCGTTGTCGAGGGCGGTGGTTAAGACACGGTGAAGTTGGTCACCAGTCGATGGTACGGTTCACACTTGAAGGCTCCCGAACGCCGCTACTGTAAGCAAGGCCACGTTGCAGATTGCTCTCTGCACAAAAATCAACGACAGGGAGAAATATAACGTCGTTCTCGTCGTCCGCATGCGAGGCGTGCTCTTCAGTGCCAACAGCAACTATATTTTAAGGCGAAAACCCTAAATGCCTCATCAAACGCGACAGTTGACCGTTGGCGGCGCCGACACGAGTGATGCACGAAATGGTCCCGCGATGACGTCACGATTTTACGGCATGGCGTCACATAGCGCTCAGATTTGTGGCGTCATCGAGACGTCACTTTGACGTCACATAACGTCATCCTACGTCATAATATGATATTCTAACTTGGTCAAAGGTGGTGCAGAGCAGAGCTGGGCAAAGATACTTTGCAGCTGTAACGCTATACGATACAAGATACTCGGGCGAGAAGTATTTGTGATACAGATGCAAGATACCACCGCAATGAATGTATCCGATACGATACTTGCCTATTGTATCTTAAAAAACTTCGATACATTCGCAAATTTGTTATTAAAGATCCATATGATGTATTAGCAAACGGCTATGCACAAAAATGCCTGCTTGAAATTTCTTAACCGCGACAAATTTTGTATCATTTGAATCAAATGTCTCATAGTATCTTAAACGTTTTCTCCTTCTTGCTCAAAGTACATTAGTTCTATTCCAAAACCACTTACGGGCGTTTGTTCAAGCTGCGTAACAGGGCATCTTTATGTACACTTCGCTGACAGCGGTTATTGCTTGTCTTTTTGTAACTGATGGAAGTCGCTGCTTAGCTTGAGGACTGGCTAGCGGGTTGCCATCTACTGAGAAGAACTTCAATAAGAAGCCTTCGCACGATGGTGCAAATACCGGCATGAAGTTTTACAGGGGCGTAGGCAGAAATTTCTGTTAAGGGGGGGGGGGGGGGGCACGGGATCGGTGTGCCACCCCTTGGCTACGCTACTGGAGTTTTACCTTGTACGCAAATCACCGCTACGCAGTACCGGATCACCAGACAGGTGTACAGCAGCAACAAAGCTGGTAGCGTCATTTTTTGTGACGCGTAGTGTATTCGTAGGGGGGCACATATAAAACTGCAATGACTGTTTACATTCTACGTATCTGCAGGTGTAAAACGTTCGTTATCGATACACTCACGAATGTGCAATTGTTGAAAAAAAATTTCTTCAACGAGAAAACATGGAAACGTCTCAGACGTACTGTATTGTCACGTGGTATAGTGAAGATTAAGACGGCGGGAGTTGTAGGAATGAAAATCTTTACTTAGCTAACTTGTGCCAAGAAAACTAAGTCACTGAGAGTACAAGCAAAGCCCGCTGCACGCTGATAGTGGCGATCACAGTCCATCGGGCGTCGGTAATCTTATCATTGGCGGAACGCGTCGTCTTTCATACATCAGGGATCAAACATTCCAGCGATATCACTGGTGCTCACGCAAGCTCCCGATTAAACTAGACTACTCGCGTCCTAGCGTATAATAATAACAATATCTGGGGTTTAACGTCCCAAAACCACGATATGAATATGAGAGATGCCGTAGTGGAGGGCTCCAGAAATTTCGACCACCTGGGGTTCTTTGACGTGCACCTAAATATAAGTACACGGGCCTCAAACATCTTCGCCTCCATCGAAAATGCGGCGGCGGCGGACGCATTTATCCCAAGCGAAATTTTGTGGCAGTGGTCTTGAAGGCTGCTAGACCGGGTGCGATTTTCTGGTCTGTTTCTCCAACGCTAAGGCGAGGGGCTACATTCTGTGACATGTTAACACCCGATGATTACATGGGACATCGTTATGAAGCACGCGAAACTGACACCTTAAAAACTGGAAATCTAAGACCTAATCAGGCCCAAGAAGTGTTTAAAGGGCCCCTAAACTACTCCGTGTTGAAAGAAGAGAGAGCGGTTTTTTTCTCGCCATTACTATACTTCCTACAGGCGGTATGTCCTCCTCGGCACTAAATTTTTCATAATACACAAGGACAACGGGAACACTGATGGGTTGAGCTTATCAGGATTTCGCGCTTGGGCGGCATCAAAAAACAACAAAACGAAGCGATATCAGTTGATCACGCACGATAATCGTGCGAGACAAGGCAGAACCGCGGGCCTGCGGCTGCATGACAAAGAAGGGCAGGAGGCATTTCACAACTGATGTCCATTGTATATAAAGCAATCCAGAGCTTATACTTCCTCATGACTTAACGTGAACAGGCTGCTGGCGTCACGAATTGCTGTCGAAAAGACAAGCGCCATGAGAGAATAACGCCCGCGTTCTACGTATTATCATAGCTTGTTAAATGCCCTTTATAGGGCCCTTAGACCACCTCCGATAATTTTTGAACACTTGAAGTAAACGCGCTCATCGAGTTCAGAATGCCGTCACAATCATCGATGCCAAACGCGGCAGCGTATACGAGCCGCGGGAGCGCCACAAATTCTAAGAAACCATCCCTTATCCTCAGCGGGCCCTTCCGTAATCCCCAGCTTTGGCCATGACGTCATCATTCGCGTTTGGCTATGCCATCCACAAAAATAACCTGTTTGTCTTCCCGCAGGTACACGCACTCGCCGCTGTTCGAGAAGGTGCGAGGAGGAGCACTCGGCCAGTTGAAGAGAGGAGCCGAAGAACGGGGAATAGCGAAGGAAAGAGCGAAACGGGCTAGGGCCATTTTTGGATCGACTAACGCGTATAATTTGGCACTCTTTCGAAAAGGTTCCTCGCAAGTGCACTTCTAATGGTTGCCAAGGAAGCCCATAAGGCTCCCATGATCCGTTTCCTCAGGGTCTTAATTCCCTCTCTTTCTCACGTTAACCTATGTTATAAAGCGTGATGGGAGAGTTAAATAACGACCGAGCGTCACACAATGCGAATTACGTCACCAGTGGGTCGTTTAAAGCTTCCAACCCATTACAGAGGGCTCAGCCATAATTCTTTATCGTCATCAACCGTTGCATCAACAAAGTGCACATAATGCCTTAAAGATCGTACCTCGCTTCTCAGCAGAATGACGAACAATGCAGTTGTGGGTGCTTCCCAAATTCAGAAAAATTATGATTTGTGACGTAGTGGGTACGTTTCTAATGTACTTGTATTAGTAGCCACAAGATATTTCAGAACGGGCTCTAGAAATGCCGCTCTTGCAGCTTTCGCTGTGACTGTGCTGCGCTTTCCGCGCAGACCTGGCGTCTTTTTTTTTTTTTTTCGGGGTACCCGCACATATCAATCTGATTTGAAAGTAAATGCACAGCACCAAGAAAATTCAGTGGCGGTAGCCAACAGATGTAAACACATAGGAAATATAGCTTCTGCGAACAGTGATTTCAAAAATATTTTAGCTCATGCACAAATAAGGCCACCGTGGCAAATTGGGTGAGGCCTCCGTGACAAACTGGCTTAATAATAATATGTGGTGTTTTACGTCTCAAAACCACGATATGATTATGAGAGACGCCTTAGTGGAGGGCTCCGTAAATGTCGACCATCTGGTATTAACGTGCACTGACATCACACAGTACACAGGCGTCCACCATTTCGCCTCCACCGAAATGTGACCGCCGCGGCCGGGATCGAATCTGCAACCTTCGGGTCGGCAGCCGAGCACCAGCCACTGATCCACAGAGGCGGACCCGAACTAGGTTAGTCAAAAAGAAAGAGGGGGGGGGGGGGAGGGCGCGTTGACGTTTCACTAAGTGGTGCTTGTCGAAAGAAAGCAACACATTTGACAATGGTGGGTTAGAAATTCCTCTCATGGGTTGTCCTTGTGCATGGACCATATCGGATGGATTCGAGCAGCCGCCTTTGCAACGTTTACACGTGCTGGCCTGACGCGTGGTAATGAAGCTTAACGTCCGTTTAACGACCAATCCATCATGACTCACCATGTGCCATCCTGATTATGCCTCTCGTTATTCGTCACAGACATGCTGTTTGTTGCAGTAGTAGAAGTAGATCTTTGTGCCCTGCTCTGGGAGCACAAACGTGAAATGGTCGTGCTCGTTTCCTTTTCAGCGTCCTAACCATTTGCGTTCCAGTTTCTTCTTTCGGGAATGACAGGAATTGAGAGTGACACTATATTCTGTGACGTCACTGTCTGACCCGTTAGAACTAACACGCCAAGCCCGACGAGGCCCCATTCGTGCACATACGTTCGCCAGTCCAAACGCCTGCCACCCAAATGCTAGCCCATTTGAAAGCGCTTGTCCTTGTTCATCGTGTCCAGGTGTGTTCATCGTGCCCAGATATTGTCCAGATGGGCAAAAAGTGCTTTGTGCCGCAACGCAACTCGGGCTAGAAATTCTTTTTCGCTGCTCCGAAGGATAGTGTTTTTTTTTTTTTATTACTAACACCAACTCTCTTGAGTACCATTCTACATTCTTTCGTATCATTTGGCGCACCATACAATAGTAGTGCTAAAGCAGCTTTTTCAGGCAAAAATATGCAAAATTCGTAGATCATGCCAATATTGTGATAAAATTCTTGGCGCACCATAACGTATTATCTTGCAGTCTATTTATCTTGAATATATCAAAAGTGCGGCTTCGTAGCCATCGGTGACACGCTGTCGCCCGCTTTGTTGCGTTCTCTTTCAATCCTCCATTTCCCGACGTGCGAGCGGCGCGTCACGTGCTATTGCTCGCCCGGAAAGACCTACATAGAGTTATTCTATTCCATCACATCAAAGCATTCAGTCTTCTCGCAAATGTTTACGGAATTTGCAAATAAGTAGTGAAATGTTCTCTAGGGTCACTTGATCTCATATGCGAAATGCCCCTTACGCATGATACCTGCTCGTTATATGATGCTGATCGCAAATACATCAATTAATCTTTCGTGGTGGCCTCAAGCGAAGCTTTGACGCGCGCTTTCGCGAAGCCAGCTGCGCCGTTCCTTATTGGTCCGTTCACGTGTGTCCCAGAAAGGCATACGCGAGTTTTTTTGACGTAAATAAATGTTTTGTGCGTATATCGTTGTTTGAAAACAGATTTTGCTAGTTTTTGACGATGCCAAATTTCGGGAGATACGAATGTTGTCGCTCCTCTTTCAAATTCGCATCACCGAGATGATACTGCATTTGGGAAACCCTACCTGCGTTGTTTGCTTGGCCCCTCTAAGCCATTTTAGGACTGCAATGCCATGTTTACAATGACTGGGCTGTTCGGTGATCCAGAGGTGTTATGCAAGCGCCCATTATTGGACAGAACGTTTCATTTCAAAAGAATTCCTCCTTATTGAACTGTCTTGCTTCACACGGTCCGTTTTTCTACTTGACAGCGAGGTTTTAGGTGCTCCAAAAGCAATTTTTCCTGCTCCTCACCGCACTTTTTGCTGCTCCAAAACCTGCGCTAAAACAGCTTCAGTTAATCACATCACTGTATAAGCTATGAGTAATCAAAATTTAATATAGAACGAAAAATTACGGCTTCATCGGGTCACCTAAAACATGTATGAGTTCACGAAAATGGCAGGAACAAACGACGACGGAGCACGAAACTTTGCTCCGAAAACTCTGAACACTGTCATTCAACAAACCATGCAATCTGCACCCGATATAGCCAGGCTCGGATATTTTCTCTCAAATTGCAGATATTGAGGAGATTGAGTGCGACAGCCAATCTGGTAAACAATGTCTCAGACTTGGCATGCTCCCACCACAACCACTTGGCTTGCTTGTTCTAATCAAGTAAAATTGCATCTATTAGAGTGCGTCATTCCTGAATATGTCATTTTCGCTCTCTCTCCCCCTCTCTCTCTCTCTCTCTCTCTCTCTCTCTCTCTCTCTCTCTCTCTCTCTCTATATATATATATATATATATATATATATATATATATATATATATATATATATATATATATATATATATATATATACAGCCCGAGCTTAAAAGTATGCCGACACACTCATTAACGACGCGACCAAATGCATGTTTCTGAGTGTAGCCTGGAGTACGTCAGACTATTTTCTGCGTCCTGATTAATTGCTTAATTAGGCCACTTTAATTAACTAACTTTTTAGGCAACGACGCTGGGCACAAAATTACAGTGAGCAAGTTGCGCATCGGTTTGCAAAACGTCCGATTAGACAGTTCCTAACATTCCATTAAAGGGGTACTGACACAAAATTACGCGGCCGAGAAAGCCTGCTGGATCGGTTCCCGTGTACGTGTGTGTACCATCTGCAAAATATCGACAGCGAATAAAGCTTGGAAGGTCTTTTATATGAATTTTGAAGTTCGCGAGCGCGATCCAGCATTATAGGCCGCACCTAGTGCATTGACACCCTCGGAGGTGACCTGAGGTGACCCCCCTACTTCCCCTACGTAAACGTTTCAGCCGGTACAAGTTATGATGACGTCGTAGCCGCCATTTCTGTTTTGACGCGCTTCCCGACGAATCGCTCCTCGCCAGCGGGACAAACCTGAAGTGATTCGCCACGTCGAAAATTCCTTCTATCCCCGCCGCAAGAAAATCGTCGCGATCAGACGACAATGAGCCCGACGACGACAGACCGCGCGGAAATGCGTCGCTGTTCTGTGTGCTCACGTGACCGAGCGTTTCACTCGCTAGGTGGTGATAGTTGCAGCCGGCGGCTTGTCGTTTTTGGAGCTCTGTCAAACCGAAACTGAGGCTGTGTCGGTAATGAGGAGCTTGTAATTAATCATCTGTCACGCGCTGCAGCAAACCATGTGCCGTGTTATGACTAACAGGCCCCCAGCAACACATTGCAGCAAAAAAACGCGGGTCGAAAAGTTTTGTGTCAGGACTCCTTTAAGAAGGATGTGCGCGAACTTTGCTGTGCGCGAATTACCTCCGGAGCTATTCCTCGAGGGTACATGCCATTCGCGGAAAGGCAAATGAGACGACCACCTAAACGCTGCTTATCCTTAGCTCCGGAAAGTGGAAGCAGTGTTCGCTTGCAGGGCAGCCCGCGCGTCGCTGTGTTGATTTTTTGTCTTTCTCAGGGCCGAATACCAGGAATTTTTTTCAGGGGGTGTTTTTGTGTAGAACGGGTAACTTTGGCAACTAGTGGTCGCTGTGAAGGCGTGAAAGTATTTTAATGCCACCCGAAAACTTAAAGCATGAAAAAAGTTCGGAGGGTGTCAGAACCCCCTCGACACCCTTTAGTTACGGGGTCTCTCTTCCTTGCAAGGCATCTCCGGCACCGTATCGAGTCTTCGTAGAGCTGCTGATACGCTAGCGCCGATAACTTCGGCGACAGAGATGTACTATGCCGCGTTCGCGGTTTCGGAAAGAAAAAAAAAATGCGTTGTCTTGTTTAGGGCTGAGTTCTTTGTTTAATGGAACCCGGCTACTCGCAGCACCTTTGCTTTTGGGAAGTGCACGCCCGCTTGACTTCAGCGATTTCGTGGGCGCTGCGTTAGAACAGCGCTGGGGTGCTATGCAGAATGGCCCGAGCTTCTCGGGCACACGAGTTTGCTCCGAGCTCGCATTACGGCGGTCATGACAGGAAGACAGTGCGGAGCACGCGATAGCAGCGTTGTTAAAAACAGCTACAAGAACGAGCATGGCGTCACATACGAATGTGCGGCATTTGCGGCGGTGTTCAAATGAACGCCGCGTGCGAACGCGTCAGCGCCGCCACTCAGTCAACATTTTGACAGTGTACCGACGTCAGCGTGATTGTCGCGCTATTTTTTTTTTGCCAACTGGTCATCGCGTCTCCCATGGACGTGTTCGTGGGCGTTTGTCCTCTTTCGGAGAATTCTTTCGTTACGCCTGCAGCATGGAAATTCCCACTCTCGAAGGCAACAAGGGCGCACACGCAGTACTCTGGTGTAGCTCGTTTCGCTTCTCTGGAATATTACAGATAAATAAACGGACAGGTTACTGCTATACTTACATTACACGCCTGAAGATTTTTCTGTAGTAGCGAATCGGTAGACACAATGCCTTCACAAACAAGTAAATAGTAAACAAGTAAATAGTTCTCGCCGAACATCCCACCAGGGGCGCTTGCTTCATAGCTGTGAGTGGTACGCCTTATTGAGAGCGGTGAAAGTGAATGCGAGACATCGTAGCCACGTGATGATATAACCTTTAGTTCTTCGTGCGTGTGTGCATAGTCCGTGCGACTAGGCTCATATATGAATTGTGCCCGCTCGCTGGAGTTGCGCCGTGAGCACTGCTCCAACTGCTTTTCCGCAAGAGCGAACGCGGTGGGCGGACCCGACCTTCGGCGCGGGCGTCTGTCAATCAAATTGATTGACGCGCGAACTCGAGCACAAGCTCGTTGATTCTGAAAAGGCCCCAGTTCAACTCGGGACTGTCATAGTGCCGGTGTGCCTGTCAAGTGTTTCATGCAGTGGACGCTACTCAGCAGCTTCTTTGCATATAAGATAATTTGGTCAGCTTGCACTACTTGCGCAAGGCTGGGGCCATCGGAGGAGCTTGTGGTCACCTAGCTTCTTCGAGCTTATTACGTGGCTCTTCTACTCAGTACGCTTGGCCTGCTTCAGAGTAATGACCGTGCCAGTTCGGTCTCAATATTCGTGCTATTGATTAGCTAGGCCTTAATTAACATGGCATTGAATATATATGTCTTCATTCGTAATGTTTTAATTAACGCGGTATTAATTAATCAGATTTCATTATCAAGGTCCTCCTCATTAGCATGAATGTACTTAACATAATGTTAATGCGAGTGATCATAATCACCGCGTACTTGGCGAGGAAGTTCCTAATGAGCTTGGTTTGAATTAGCGTGCTCCTAGTTAGCACTGTGTTAATTAGCATGACCCTAATTAGCTCGGTCTTAACTAACATAATAGTAAATAGTCCTGTCTTGATTGATAATGTTTAATTACCGCGACATTAATAACTCAGGTTTAATTCGCAAGATCCTGAATAGTACAGAGGTAATGAGCATAATCCTAATTATCACTATAATAATTAACACGATCTCGGTCAGGAAGGTGTTGATAATCGTGGTTTTAAGTACACGCTACTAATTAGCATCGTGTTAATAAGCATGACCATAATTAGCTTGTTCTTAGTTTTCCACAGTTTATTAGCATGGTCTTAGTAAGATGCAACTTAATTATCTCGGCCTTAGCCTGATTTGGCGTAATCAGTTTCGTCATAGCATGTCCTGACTTAACTAGGTATACCGCCCAGCCAATTAGCCAATCAGCTGGCCGCACGTGCTCGGGAAGCGAGCAGACGATTAATAAGAGGACGAACAGGGCGCGCGCCGGCCGAGCAACGCGCTAGAATGTAGAGGCCGACGATGGTGGTTATACACGTGGCCTCGGCGATTAGCTCTTGCCGCGGTGCTGTAAGGTGCTCGGTCGGAACTAATCTCGGAGGCCACGGTGCTGCTTATTCTAAACGATACTTAGTGCCGGCATTAAACGCTTGAAAATGGATACAAACGGCCCGCGAACACATAAGTATAGTTAGTAGAACTTTCTGTCACTTTTCTTGTATGGGTGTACTTCTGCACTCAGTGGAACGACAAACAAATGAAAGAAGGTGCCTCTAGTTTGAAGACACCACCAGTGGATCCCCAACTCGTTCGCGAGTAGGGGGGCTGGCGTCCCTCACTCTGTCCGCAGTATATATATATATATATATATATATATATATATATATATATATATATATATATATATATATATATATATATATATATATATATATATATATATATATATAGGCGGATTTTTTATACTCATAAAGCTGATAAGATGACTTGCTTTTCAAAACTGTTTTAAATCAAGGCAGAATCTGCACAAATAGATTGTGCAGGCTCGGCCGCCCTATACCGCGACAACACAGCAGTCTTTAATAACATTTTGGCAATATTACCGCGATGTTTAAAAAGTACACCCAAATTTAACGTGATCATCTGAGTATTCCATCAGCAAACTTCCCAGTCTTAGTTTGGCGATGTAGATACGATGAGTATGAAGAACCTGCTATGACTCTAGTACCTTAAGTTCTCACTTATTAAACAAAACATGTGGCTGACAAAGCAAGGTACTTTGCAGAAGTCTTCAGGATAAGCCGAGTGCCAATTTCTTTACTGTTAGCGCCATCTAATGTAAAGTCCTTCTTAAGAAGAAGGCCAAGTTCAGTCGATTAATACTTAAGCAAACCACATTGAGCTGGTTGTGTATAGTTATAAGATTATAAATGACTATGAATTTATATACTATAGGTGTCGTTCCTTGCCCTCCTACTTTTCCCAGCTTGGGTAGTGGGGGGGGGGGGCGGAAAAGCGGTGAAGTGGCCCTTTACTCCTCCCCTCCGGTTCCTCCAAGTAAATAGCCTACATAAACTGCGTAACACCAAATTTTCCTTGAAAAAATGTGGGCGATTTTAACGTTAAACTACACCGCATTTGTTTCCATCCGTATATGTCGTTAGCTGTTAATGATTGGTCCAAATTTTCTGGGTCATGTTCACAGCACTTGCTCGTAAAACGACGGAACAAATGACGCGTAAGTGACCCACCGCATAACTACCACTTACGCATGACTGCGTAAAAAAATAATTAATGAATTATTTTCAATACGGCGTATTGCTTGTCATTGGTTCTTCGCTATTCGTCAAAAACTTTCAATGTGCCATAAAATCGCCTCCAATTGTTACATGACCTCACAAGTCTGCGAAAACTCGCGGCGTTAAAATGAAGTGTACCCAATAAGCAGCACATTACTGTGCTGAACAATAACTCATTTTTTTTTCGGAATAGCCTGACAGTGTCTCTTTCTGACTGTAATTTAAGAAGGCTGCCCGCGAATCTCATTGGCAGCGGCTGCTTATAGCAGCGGGCGAGATGGATTCATATGTATATGATAGATGCTTTCAGTTGTAGTATAACGATGCTGAGCTGTTTTTGCGCGTTTACAATTCTCTGTGAACTCATCGTTGCTGACAAAGAGGTAGAGAGAGAAATAAACATTATTAGGAACAGACACAATCCTTTGCAGGTATAGGCAGCCTTCTTAGTCCAGAAAACCGTGAACGCTGATCATCTCCCCGGTGAGGTAGATCAAGTAACGGGGCAAACTTGAAAGCTGGGCTTCTCAATGTGCTCGAGTCTGCCTTGTTACAAGCCGCCAGGATCGCTGCAGGCTACCATATGATAAGCCTATAGTGCAGCACACTAATCGGAGACAAAAGTGGGAATCTATTTTAGCTGTCTTGGCTAGGCACAACCAAAATACTGGACACTTCTGCACACTCATCAACTCACAGCAGCTTGAATATGGAGCAGTGGCGATGCTATTCGTTTTCAAAGAAACTGAATTTCCTGAAAAAGGAGAGGGTTTGATCGGGCTATGAAACGTTTACTGGTTCCCGCCCATATGTGGTTCGCGGATTACTTAAATTTCAGACTAGGCAGGACAAAATAAAATCATGACAGATTGCTGTAATATTATAGAGTCCCTGCTGAGCGATAGCCTCCTCTGCAATGCTCGAGCGCAAGACGCACAAGCGTGGAATAGGCAGCCCGCACCGTAGTTAGCCTACAGTGCATGGTCATGACTAAAGACCGGATTTTAGGCAAATGCCTATTTTCTTCCTTGCGCTCCTATCGCGCCACTTTGATATATGAGAATGAATTAGAGGCTAAGAAGGGCTTTTGGAGTATTTTTATAGTGCCTCTTAAAGGAGTACTGACATGAATTTTAAAGTTTTTCGGGTTGTTGCTCAAATGAAAGCACGGGTGTCGAGAACCCTAAAAAGAGTGTCGTGGTGCCTGGGGATGCATTGCATATATTTTTAACACCGCTTCTTTCAACCAGCAGTTTCGGTTTCGGTTTCGAGAGGGCGGCTTCATAGTGACGTGTCAAGTCTGCCCGTGACGTCACGGGCAGACTGCAACCCACGAAATATGCACCTGCTGTCCTTTGCTGTCAGTCGAACGTGGTTCATGATGAGTGAACTGTCGTCCAGTGCCTCCGACAGCGATTTCTGTGATTTAGGCTGCATGCAGAACCCAGACTTCGCAAACCAAGTGAGCTGACTTGAAACGTCATAGGGCTTTCCATGCGGTGAAGCTGCCTTGCAGATGCTGGGAGATGAAAACTTTAAAATCAAACTTAAATATTTATACATGTTTCCCGGATGCGGTGTGGGGAGAGCGTTAACACTACATGCCAAGGAAACCAATAACGTCCGTTTTGCTGCACTTCAAAATCGTGTCGGTACTCTTTTAATGCCTATTTTGGGCGTTTGTGCCTAAATGCTGACAAAGGCCTTTAAATGCCTATTTTTGCCCACGTTTAAATGCACATATATACCCCATAAAATGGACGGGGGGATGGCCGCGGCGGTAGCTCAGTTGGTATCATCGAACGCGTTATTCGAAGGTCGTAGGTTCGGTCCCTGCCCGCGGCAAGTTATCTTTTCGTCCACTTTTCTTTCTTAACATTTACGTTACATTTACTACTAATAACATCCCGTATACTTTCCTTGGCATTATTGTCTGTTAGTGCTCAATAATATTGTGTATAACAAAGAAAAACGAGGCCTCAAGAATTTCCACTATTTTCGAAATGGGTGTTTTATGAACACTATTTAGCCTTCAGTTTCGCTCCCGGGTGCAGTTTGAGACCGTTATTCATGTTACCGCGCAACATTGACTGTTCGTAACTATGGCGTTCAACCTGGTCCTCTAGTTCAACCTACCGGGGGCGTAGCCAGAAATTTTTTTCGGGGGGCGGGGGGGGGGTCACCTCGTTGGTCTGAAGTGGGGGTCGGGCAGGTAGCAGTGATCGATTGTCATTTTGAGCTCTGTGTGCCATGGCAAAAAAAAAAAAAAAACTTTGGGGGAGGGGGGGACGGCACGGGCCCGGTGTGCCCCCCCCCCCCTCCCTGGCTACGCCACTGCAACCTACTCCAGGAAACAGCCACTAACATTGGTGAAGGGGACAGGCCGGCGAGCATTCGCCGCCGCACTGACATGGCGCGAGCGGTTGACGAATGCGAGACTAGGGATGGTCAATTAAAAATTTTAATCGATTAATCGTTCATCGTTAATCGGTTTAGCCTTTAATCGATTAATTGCTTTCAGTGGAATGTTTTAATCGATTAATCGACATTTTTTATGGGTGCTTTAAAACCGATACCTCTTTGTTTGAGAGGCATCGTCCGAGTTTCATAAGGACCCACATCTTTTTAACAGACTTGCTGACGATCGAAAATTCCCGCTTTTCAAAGTGTCGACGACGGGCCCCTTGTGTCCAATGTGCGAAAATGCCCACTTTCGCACACTGGACACAAGGGGTCCGTCGTCGGGAGATGGCTGTTGGCTAAATAGCGAGATACTGATAACTGAAGAGGCGGATTGGTGTCGTCAGGATAGGGTTCTTCAACACTGTCACCGTCGTCGTTACCACCTTTCTTTGGGAGATGGCTCTTTGGCACGTGAATAGAGTGGGCGTGCAGCAGGTGATATCATAGTCTCCGTCGCTGGCTTTGAGAAGTGCTTGCCACATTTATTACACCTTGCAGTCTTCGTTTTCTCATCTTCAGCGAACAACGACCACACTGCGCTCCTCTTCCGATTACCCGGCATTATGACATCCCAAAGGTAGTGGTATAACCGGTATAACCACCAATGTGTAATAATTACACAACATAACACGCAAGCAACGCAAGCCCCACGTATACTCAGTAGTGATACAGAACTATCGATTGTACTATCGATACCTGAGTCACTATCGAACTATCGATGGTAAAAATGACTATCGATAGTGCTATCGATAGTGACAAATTTGATGGTACTATCGATAGTGTAAAATCAACAGCGCGAACAAATTGCAGAATAAACTTGGTTCCCCGCGCCCATGGTACATAGTGGAGCCGGATGAGCAGGCTGAAGGCCAAGAAAGTTGACATGCGTGTGTTCTTCATCAGAGTGTTTTGCTGACACATGATCGTAAAGTCAAGCAGTTCAGCTGTAGCGGAAAGGAAGCCGTTACATATGTGGTGGAACATTGCGGCATGAAATTCTATTTTATTTTATGATTTCAAAATAAAAAATATATCAAGAACTAAGTTTGTTAATTGTAAGTTGTAACTGGTTGCTTTTGAATATGAATTTATTGATGGATATATTCCACCGTTTTCACTGCAGAAGTAATTTATTTTTCTCGCCGAAAATTGCTCATAAACTAGGCGAAGATGATAGTAGCTATCTCAAAGTTTTCGCAATATGGCCGGCTAGCAACAGCATCATTATTCACACTACTATCGATGGTATTGTCACTTGTTTGTGACGGTGAATAATGCTGCAGCAAGACAGAAATTTTTTTCGGGGGGGGGGGGGGGGGTTCAACTATACTTTGTATGTTCGTGCGTGCGTTTGTATGCGTGCGTGTATATATAAGCAAGCAAAACTGAAAAATTTCGGGGAGGGGGGGGTTGAACCCCCCCCCCCCTTGGCTACGCCCCTGTGGGAATCACGCAGCTCTTTCTTAGGGCGAACTTGTGCCCAGAAAATCAAAACTCAATATACTAGCGATACACTCTGCATACTGTAAGCGGCGAGAACAGTCGTTGGCCGTCAAGTAATCTGATCATCGCCGGAACGCGTCGTCTTTTATACATCAGTCATCATCCCTTCCAGCGTTATGGTTGGTGCTCGCGTAAGCTCTCGAATAAACTTGACTATTCGTGTTCGGCGCGAAATCTTAACAGAATGATGTCAAACAATCGTGAAGCTTCTCAAACATTACGGCGCGGTCAAACGTTGCAACAGTCTGTGGGTGAAACCCGAATACGTCAAAACAAAGCAATAAACACGCGTGGCAGAAATAGCACTAGCAATATTAACGATGGTACTACCGATTGCACAATCGATAGTTTGTTTACACTATGGATAGTTTAAAGAAAACTATCGATGCTATCGATAGTCAATTTACCCATAGTTCTGCATCACTAATACTCAGTCGACGCTCAACCAGCTTAAGGGAGAGGGGGTGAAGGTAGCAGCAGTAGTCTGTGAGCCGCAGAGAAGCGGGCAAGTTCATTTCTGCCTCGATGGGGTGGAGCCGCCTCCTTGCCCGGGCTTGAAGCATTGGGGAGGGCTTGGAGTTGGACGGAGTTCAGGGCGAGTTCATATCTTTCTCTATGGTGCATGGCCGCCGCCAGCTCCGGGTTCGTTAAGCTAGCGCAGAAATATGCACTGTAATGAAAGCAGTGAAATAGAGGCGATGTGCACGGCATCTGCGTCTGCAGGATAGCGCGCCTTGAAGCTCACGCTCCGGCCAAGGGGCGAGGTTGGAAGCGGGAGTGGGGGGGTGCCGTAATCGATTAATCGAATAGTTTTAATCGATTAATTCGATTAATCGAAAGGCGAAAATCGATGACGATTAATCGAATAATTGAGGACCTTTATTCGATTGATCGATTAATCGTTCATCGATTTTACCATCCCTATGCGAGACCGCGAAGAGCCTTCAATGGAAAGGCGAGTGAAGAGCAAAAAAAGAAAGAGAAGTGGGATGTGCACACGGCTTTTGTTCTGTTTGCAATTGACTTTGTCAGGTGTTGACTGCAGTAGAGTAGGCTGAAATGTACTTCGGACGGGAGGGGGGGGGGGGTAGTATGTTCGTGCGTTCGTTTCTCTGTGTGCGTGTATATATATATATATATATATATATATATATATATATATATATATATATATATATATGTATATATATATATATATATATATATATATATATATATATATATATATATATATACATATATATATATATACACATGCGAAACTAAAAGGTTTCGGGGTTAGGGGAGGGGGGGGGGGTAAGGTTGCACCCCTGAAACCCTCCTCCGCCTGGCGACGCCAGTGGTTCACTGCCAGGGGAGAAACTGGCTCTACGCGATTCAACCCGGCCAATAGGAGGAATCCTTCCCTTCTGGTGTTTTAGCGATCTGGCTTTCTCATGTCGAAAAGACACCCGGGAGGTGGTTGATTCGACAGTGGACACTTGACACACCATGCAGAACATGGGAGAAAACATGTTCTGCGTACCATGCGGGACGAACCACAATTGCATGGCTATGTTCAACTGTTGGCGCCTTTGAGCCATCTTGAGCAATAACATTTTTGTTTTCCTGTCGTATACAGAGGTCGCGCACGTCTTCGTTTGAAATTTTTTGCATTTATATGAAAGTTTAGTGTGCCTATATTTACGATATAGGAGGCCTAAAACGTTGTTTTGCCTGCCTATTTTTGGCGCCTAAAACGAGCTTTTTTAATGCCTAAAAATCCGGCCTCTAGTCATGACATACGGAGGACAGTTGTCACAGCAGAATCGTAGGGCAAATTTTATTACAAAATTACGTTATTGCTGCGTTCAAGTAAAACGTTGCCTGACTTATTAGCTTCCCCGTCTGCAGCCGATAATAACCACTGTCGAAAGCGGGCGGGCTCCCCCCCCCCCCAACACTTCTCATTGGGGGGGGGGGGGGAGGGGGCAGCGCCCCCCTTGCCCCCCGGTAGATACGCCTATGGACACCACCCAACCTTCTCGAGCGTCCTTGACGTGACGCCGCGTTCCATCGTAACCAATGGAACGGAGCGCGAGCTGTCTTCTTCCCTTCGTCCTTGTCTTTTCGCGCTCACATCCAAGAACCATGGATTTCACGTTCTCCTACTATTAGCTCGTTCAAAAGGGGGTGTCGCCAGAGCTCGGAAAGATCCCGAGTTTTGCCAAACTCGGGCCATCCTGCATAGCAACCCTGGTGGTTAGGTGAGAAAAAAAAAAGACCATTCTGGTTACCGAGGAAGTGAATCACAGGGATGTCAAGGTGGGTTGTCACGAGTATAGGGCAGGACAGGGGGAGGAGATTAGCCATTGTGTAGCATTGCCAACCAACCACCTGCCAGTGCAGGCCACGGCTGTGGGGTTATAAGCGACCGCTTTTCAACATTCAAACTGACTGTGAACTTCAAACTGACAGTGAACACGTCGGAGCGAGGTGCCCATAAGGTGAGCTATTTTTTTTTCTTTTTTGGACTTACGCGGCTGCTACATTGGCGCGAACTCGGCAATCGCGTTAGATATACGGTATCCGTACACGCTTTTGAAGCCGTGAGAAAGTTCTGTGTAAGGTTAACTTTGCAGTGAAAAGCAAAAAAATAAAAACCTTAATTGTGAAACGTCGACGCGCGCGTTTGGACTGAACGGCCGTTTTGTGTGCCACCGGTAGCGAGGTATTTGTGGAAGCATCGCGTTATTTCGTACATGCGTTTTTGTACATTACAAAAAAGAAATGTGTTAGTGTTAGTTCGCAAGTTAGCCCGAGTTTTCTTTGTCTTGTTTTATGAGCTTCACTCGCTTGTCATAGCGTCTCTTTATCGCAATTTGTCGTGGATTGAAAGTTTCAGTTGGGTCATTTCTGGCGTTGAAGTTGGTAATCTTAACTCTCATGTTCATCTTATCCCTGCATCTTATCTGATTGACGTAAGACGAGATGCAAAGATAAGACAACCATCCGACGTTGCTTGTTTCGACTTGCGGTGGGTTTTGTTGGCAAAAGTTTTATCATTTACATGCACTGGCTAAGCTGACAATGTAAAACAATAATTGGCCGTGCTTGCTCACGAAAAAACAAACAAAAGGGAATTGTCGAGTTGCGAAAATCTAATTTTCTGGGGCTGTTTCGTTTACATTAAAAAAATGGCGTTAGGGTTAAGTCGCATGTCTGCGCGCTTCTAACACATTTCAGTTTTTGTGTTATTCCTGGCGTTGAAGTTTGTGATTCTAACTCCGATTCACCAGCTAGGGCTCGTGTCTGTTGTTGTTTCGCCTCCTCAGTTCTTATTTACCGGCATTTTCGCACATCATTGTTTCGCGCTGCTCAGTTTCAGTGCACACGTAAACCAACTCTATTCACATAGCTATTCGTGTCAAGCTTGGCTAACTCTTTATATCGTATCGTTAACTGGCCGCGCTTGCTCACGAAAAAAAATAATAAAATAGCACTTTCGGGAACTGGCGGGATTTCTATCTTGTATGTGGGCCTTTCCGCGAGGTCTTCGCGAAATCGTTCGCAGAATCATTTTCCTGGCTCTGTGCAAGTTGGCCTGCGAATCTATGGTCTTTTTTTTTCTTTAGAACTCAGCATTTAAATAGATTAAGCGTTAGGCCTATTTCGAAAGGCAATTCTTTTTTCGAACTTTGTGGCGCGCAGGCGCAGGGGCCGAGTGCGTGCTTTTCGAGAATTGCCGCAGGAATGTCAGACCTCGTGGCGAGCGCTGTCGACACCCTCTAGTCTAAAGGGTGTCGGTTCTGCACGTTAGTTACGCTTGAAATGGTTTAAAAAGATTAAGCTCCTTTCAAAAACCACTTCTCCCTTTCGAGAAGTTTTCTTTGTGTAGCCTGTGGTCTTGTGGCGACCCCCCAGCAGTGCATGCCAGAAGTTCCAGCCATTGTTCCCATTCAACAACCCCATCTGGACCCTGCTCGACCTCTATGCTTGCATGCGTCTCTTTGGGGGTGCAAATCCGTGTCATATCGCGGCTGGGGGAGGGGAGAGAGAGCTGGCAAAGCTTGGGTGGGAAGCAAGTGCAGGTGTGGCTTGAGGGGGAAAAGTGCTCCTTTCGCACCGCCCCGCCTACGCCCATGGAAAAGGACACACGAGCGCCTTTCGTTCCGTCTTTGTGTACTGTCTGCTGGGCAGTTTGCCAGAAGATGAAACCTTACCAACTCGCCCAGCTTTCAACGCTTGAGAATGCTAGTAGAATCAGCAAGATAGGGCAGGGCAGTGCATTTTTGGGGGGCTTCACGCATACTTACAGCAGCCTAGAGGGCATTATGACCGCAACCGGGGAGCCTTTGTTGAAAAGGAGCATAGAAGAGAGACACTTGTGGACATCGATGTGTTCTGCGAACCCCGTACGTACGCCATTGCCGGCGGACGCTAGTCTTCGGTGCGCTGTAATTTCCTTGCGATCACTAACCACTGGGCCACCATAAAGTCCCTAGATTTTTCCCTGTTCTTTCTTAAGTACCGACAACCATTGAAGCGCCGTCGACGAACCTCATTGGCTAACGCTCGTTTTCGGCAGCCATGTTCTTCCTAACGCTTTTCCAGCACCCGGTGAAACGCGATCCCCCATTCACTAATGACAGGGGTTTGACGGGAGGAGAAAGGCACGTCGCGTTAGCCTATTGTCCGCTGAAAGATGCGTGGCTAATGTACTTAGACGCGCATGGCTTTGTAAATCTTCCAAGTTAGGAAGAAAATGGCGTCGGACGCCAGCTGCGCGTGAGAGAGGGCCGGGAAAGGAGGCAGTTGTCGCTACTTAAGTAAAAAGAAAAAATCTAGGGACTTTAGGCCACCACAGTGGTATGCACGAATGCCATTTACAAAAGTTCAAAAAACGGCGGGAAAAGAGTCATACCTTATTCACAAGTTCAATACACTCAAGCCAGCAGGTATTAACGTTTCTAAGGGGGCTCTTGAATCTATTCGGTACAACGAAAACGAATGAGAGTTAATCCCTTCTTCTAGGCATTTCGAACCTACTATTGTTAAAATGCCACGTGCTTCCATTGACAACCATTCAGCGAAACGTACACCCTGCCGTTTCCCGCCCCCCGCCCCACGCTTTTTTTTTCCGCGTTCCTTATGACTCACCCAGTCGTCACTGTGGCCTCTCCCCCCTTCCCCACCCCTTCTCCCTTCTGGTGGAGAGGGCACGAAGCATATACATGCCTTGCAGGTGACGTCAAAGACAGGTTCTTTGCGCTGGGTCCCCAACATGGCGGCCACCGTGACTTTTTTATCTCATTAGAGTGTGTCGGTGTAGAGGAGGACACCCAGGTGTTCGGTCCCCGCGTTCTTTTGTACACTCCAACGCTTTATTTCGTTCGCCAGCCACTCCAAGGGGGAACACGCCATCTTGGGGCTGGTGCCCCAAGATGGCGTCAGTGCAAGGTGACGTCAATGCAAGCTATGTATACACACGATAGCTAAGAAAATCAGTACCAGCCTTGAAGGAGACAAGTCCACTTGTCGAAACGTTGGCTCGACCACCCACCCCCTGTTTACGGATTTTTTCATTAACAAAAGTTGACTCCTTCAATAGCGCAAAAAAAAAGGAAAAGAAAGATAACGACAGAAAGAAGGAATTTGCACCCCACCTTCTTCCGTCCTTGTCTTTTTTGTGCTATTCAATGAGTCATATTGCTCAGTCTTTACAACTCATCCATCTTGTGACAAAAAATCGGCACCCGCACTGTACTGTGCAGCCTAGGGGACCTGTCGTCGCTTCCTAGAAAGAAGTCGTTACTTGCCTCCTCCATCACCTTCATGACTGTTGGGGTGTCAACGGCTGCTGGCGGAGGTGGGAAAAGTTCTATGGAACTTTCAGCAGCATTTGCACAAAGCGTGAAAATCGCCGCACAGAATCGAATTTCTAGCCTAAAAGGCGCCAGCCCTAGGCAAACGTTGTTGCTAGGCAACGCTAGGACAACGTGGTTTGGGACGGTGAGCCATATTTGTTTGAGGAGAGGAGGGTCTAGATTTTTCACTTCTGCCTAAGTAGCGACATCTGCACCCCCCTCCCCCCGCCCCCGCCCGCGTAGCCCGCGGCTGTCGCCATAGTCTTCCTAGCCTAAATGATTAACAAATTTCTACACACCTAGCGGACAAAGCGCGACGCGCTTTACCCCCCCCCCCCTCCTCCGCCGCCCCCGATAATTCCCACGTCATTAGCGAGCGGGGGGCGCGGGACCCGTTCGCACTCTTTCAACAGGCAGGGTGTGTTTGTGACTCCGAGGAGCGAACAGACAACCGGCGCGAACACGACAGAGACACCAGACGAGAAGGACACTTCTCTATCTGTATGCAGGAAGGGGCATGCAAGATAGAGATGAGATGAAATAAAAACCATGCTTCGAGAGATAGTGGAATGCTGCATGAACATGCCTTGGTTCATGTCCAGGAATTATGATGGATGGATTGGTAGATGCTATCAGCGGCTCCTTTATAACGAGGCGGTGACGTGTATGCCATCAGACTCGGAAAAAGCCCTGCTTTTTATGTTGGCCAATGCCTTGTGTACTTCAATTAAAGCGATCTGACTATAGAAATACAAGTTCACAGCCCTGTTCTCTGCCCCTTACGGCAGAATGACCTTATTTTCCACGTTATTTCTTTTTTTTGTCCTTTCTCTCTAGTTTTTTATTTTTTGCCACCAATACTCTAACCGTCTCTTATTTATTTCTGTCGCGGACGTGTTCAGCTTTCCATTGTTGTCCCTAAATATAGGCTTAAGCTCGTGCCCAAGCGTACAACTGCGTGGATATCTACACATTAAATGAGAACATGCTCCGTCGTTTCCTTAGCTTCCCAACAGCATGTGCCTTGTCGTTCTTCTTTACTCAATCTCGCCTTATAACTGCGTGTTCAAAGGCAACCCGACCACGCTTCAAACAGTAAAGCGCTTCCCCTTGAATTATCATCAAATGCCTCGCTCGTTATTTCATCCTTTCCCTTTCGGTAGTTACTTAGAGCCGTTTTTTTTTCCAAAATCCTCTCCGCCTCACTGACTTTTGTTCTTTGACCTCTTCTTTGAGGCTCTGACCTTGTTCTTTTTGTCCCCTCTGTGCCCACACTCTCCCTATACAGATAACGGAACACCTTCTAAGCCCATCTACTCAACTTTGCATGCCTTAGCCTCTCTTCGAACCTCATTTTGCTCTGAGCTTCCCTCACCTCAAAACTTGCCGATCCCATATCGCCCTTTACAGCCTCATTTGTTCTCTTTCCATGAGCGCCCAAGGCGAGGCGTCCCACACTCCTTTGAATCACATCCATTTCTGATTGCACTTCTCACCTCATGCACACCACTGAGTTCCCAAATATAAGCCCCGGAACTATTACTCCTTTTCACCGACCTCGAAGCACGCCGTACCTCTGTATTCCCATAACGATCTGTGCTTCATTGTTGCAGCATTCTTCTTTCCCTTTGCTGCCGAGGCTTTCTCCCGCACCTCCATGTATGTACCTATCACCCTCATTTACCCATACTCCGAGGTACTTGTATTGGCTTACCCTCGGTATTTCTTGGTCTTGTATTGACACCGCCTGATAATATGGGATCATTCAATGGGGTCAATCCACATTTTGTTACTTTAAATCATAGTCCTAGAACTTCACCTTCCCTTCCGCATATATACGCCAGCCGCTGATGATTGGCCGTGTGATGATTAAGCTTCTGCTCAATCATCACACTGGCCTATTCGTGCGAGAGATTAAAAGCAATCTTGCTACCTTCTGTCGCTTTTTCCATCCTCACTACAGACGAGTCCACTGTTAAAGGGAACACTTGCGTGCAGGGCATGTTCGGATTTGGCTCTCTTGCAAAAGCATAGTGGCTTATATTTGCATAAGACTGCTGGTGGTTGACAGTTGTGACTCCTTTTGACAGAACAGTGCCGCGCACGAACGAAGTTTCTCCATCCACTTGCCGTTATGGGGCCAGCAATATGAAGAGTGCTCATTCCAGTGTTCCCTTTAACAGTGGACGGTACTTTACAGCATGAATAACAGCGGGGACAAAGGACATCTCTGTCTCAGCGCCTTCCTATAATATCAACGTTCTCTTTGCTACTTATTCCTTCCCATTCTATGCAAACTGTATTTTCTCCCTCATCATATATCTCCCTCAAAAGCTGTATAGGTGTACAGTCGTCACCCATGCCCACTTCTTTCAATATATCCCACAAAATTTCCTGATTAACGTTGCATTACGCCCCGATGTCTAGAAAAGCCACGTACAAGGGCCTGTTTTCTATTTTCGATATTTATATACAGAGCGTAAGAACAAGTAGGTTATCGTCTAACTGCCTGTCAATTCGAAATTCATTCTGAAGTTCTCCCAAAGTATCGTTATGCTCTGCCCACGTTTCTATCTTTAATTTTACTGCCTGCATTGCCAACCTGTACTGATCTAATGGTTAGCGGTGTGTACGAGTGAATGTTATCCTCCTGTATAGATTAAGTTCATTCTACTTTTCGCCAACTATCCGGTGTTTGCCCGTCCTGTAAGCATATTTATACAGCTTTCAACAGTGCTTCTTTAGTGTTATATCAGTAGTTCGTTAATGAGGCTGACGGGCACCCCTTTTAAACCCGGGGCAGTGCGCTTCGGAATTTTTCCTTCGGCCTTTTTCCGGTTGAAATTGTCAAGTAGCTCTTCCTCGGTTGCGCTCTCCGTCATACGTTTACTGACCGGGGAAATCGCCTGGACGTTCTTTATAAACAAATCGGCTGTTACCTCTTGGATGTAACCTAGCACTTCGTACCTTTTCAATTCATTTCCTCTTTCATCTACAATATGTTTTTGATTGTGACACACTTCCTTCCTAGCGCTTTTATGTGGCTCCAAAAATGTCCAAGGCGCGGCTTTCTTTTGTTTTCGGGAATCTCCGTCACCCAGCGTTCACTTTCACCTTTAGTTTTTGCCTCGATTAATTTCTGTACAATAGACTTTTTCTCTAAATATGTTTCCCACATTTTGTTGACTTCATCCTGGGGCCGCTTCTCCTCTTTTGCCTGTCTATGTTCCCGTGAAGCTTCACGTCGCTTCTCGGTTGTTTCCCAGATTTCCTTGTTCCACCAAATTGTTGGCTTCCTCTTTCCATTCCACCAAAAAAGAAAATAAATATGTAAGGTAGCTTCCCACTAGGAGTGCTGAGCCTGAAGGAAGTGCGGAGCTAGGCAGCCTTCTTTGTGTCTCTTCAGTTTTGATTTCCCTTTATCCTCTCTTTTTTTCTTTTTCACTTATCCGCTTTTCTTTCTGTTTTTTTTTTCTCTCTTTATTTCTATTTATTTCTTCGTCTCTCTTTATCTATTTCTTTCCTCCCTTGCTTTTTCTATTTTGCTTCCTATTTCTTCCCTTTCTTTCTACCTTTTTCTATTTTTCGCTTGCTTCCTTTTTTTCTGTTTTGATACGTGCTTTCGCCTGCGTTACGTCAAGCGACTACAGCATACCATGACCGCACACGACAGCCCGGGCCCCTAAAGTGTTCCACACTAATTATGTTTCTTAACTTTCCCTATCTCCTTTGTCATTACATGTAACAGCTCACTATACCCCCAGTACTTGCCTGGTATTTTGCCTACTCCTTCCTCGACTCTTGCGGCTATAATTGTTTTTTCTCATTTAAATACGACCTGCCAAAATTACATTCTATGCTCTTATTTCCAGTTTTGTATCCCATTTGTAATGTCATGCGTTTATGATCACTACCCAAGCTGTTCATCCCTTCCTCGTCTATTCTCATTTCTCTAAGTTTGTGATAAATTCCTTCAGTCATGAGACAGAGACATCGCAGAACAGCGCCTGTAGCGGCCGCATAAATATTGAAGCTTATCTTCTGATATTACGTGTTATGTACAGAAGCTCTTTTGGAAAATTATGTTTACAATTTGAACAGGAGCATAGCGAAAAAACTTGAAAAAAGAAAGATGCCGAAATGCTGCTGTTACCAGTCACTGGAAGGATGTATGGCAGGGGCACGAATTGGAGTGCGGGGCTTATTAGGCCTATCATAGCCTTCGAGACGGGGGAGGGGGGGGTGAGCACGGAAACATATCAAAGGCCATGTTTTAGACCTGCGTCAAAACTACAAACACCGGGTACGTGCGTCGCCCGCTTATGTCCTCTTAAATGGCTGCTAACAGGTAAACTATACTACGACCAGCCCTAGGGTCCTGCCCAGATTGTTTCATTGACGGACACTGCTCGCTATTTGAAAAAGCGAAACTTTTGTCGCTTTCGGCCTTGATTTTGATGACTGGCTGTCCTTACAGACGGGAGCAGAGTGGGCCAGGGAACAAGCGTGTGTTAAGGACATCTCAGTCGAAATCAAGGAATGAAATGGACATGGGCAGGGCATGTAGTGCGAAGGGAAGATAGCCGCTGGTCATTAAGAGTAACGGACTGGATTACAAGAGAAGGCAAGCGCGAGAGGCCGAGGCAGAAAGTTAGGTGTTTGAGGGGATAACGTGGTGTTGTCAGGCTGCTGATGATGATGATGTCGTTACAGACGTCATGGCTAAATCCAAGGACCACAAGGCTGGCAATTCGGAGAACAGCGCCGCCGAGAGCGCCCCCAGAAACAAGAGCGGTGGCAGTGGCAAGCGCCGTGCTGGGAAGGACAAGGGAAGCGGCCGAAACAATCTGCTGGTTCGGGACTTCCTGGTTCCCCGCTTGGACAGCAGTTTTTACGGAGAAGACCTAGTGTGGCAGGACCGTACCCGCGGCATCTTCCTCATCAGCTGGACTCACCAGAGCAGCAAGAGCTTCGACCGCGAGGGCCCCAACTTCTTCCGAGTGAGCCTCTCTTCTTGTGTCTCTCGGAATGCGTATATTTTTGTGTCACTGAAATAGGGAGCTCCTTCAGTTTTGCTTACAATGTTGCGTGCAACGAGGTTTTTTAAAGATATTTTTAGAGCATAGTCCGTTTCAGCTGGGCACGCAATACCGTGCAGGCTGCATGAGTATTGCGTTCGCAGATATCTCACTTCAAACGATTAAAGGAACCGACAACTGGCCAGGGCCTGTGATAAGAACTTGGTAGAACTGAAAAGACCGTGCAATATAGTGACAGATTCCAACATCCTTGTTGCGTTGTGAGTACAAATTATATTTTTAAACTGTGCTTAAAAGCAACAATAAACAGGTATGTCGCGCAATCTAGCGGAAGAGCCTCAAAGCTGAATTACGGAGTCGCGATCACTTTGCTGTGCGTAGAAAGGTAGTCTGATGCTGTCATACGCGCCATAATTAGTCCTCAAAATTGGAATCTGTATATTGTGACCAATCCCCACTCAGTGCTGCTTACGAGGTAAACAGAGTTGCACAGTAAGAAGCGGCGCATGCGCGTGGAGTACACGCATGCGCAGTAAGCCGCCTCACTCGAACACGAACCGCTCTCGGTCTCACTACTTGCAGCATGTGTTGCGTGTATATGACTTCATATTCGCCGCAGATAGAACAATTCTGATTATAAATGTCTCACGGCGTTTTCCACGTTACTATTCCACGATTAGGCCTGCACTCTGACCGGTAAGCTTTCCTTGGGCTAACGAAAATATGTACCATAGAAATTGGTTGTCGGTCTCTTTAAATGAAGAGGTCCCGCTTGATCACATGATAAGATAAAGGTAAAATAAGCGGACAGTGTGTCAGTGTTGTGTCCTTGATTAATCAGGGTATTTTTTTCTTTTCTGAGACACAGCCGAGTGAAGCTAACAGACAGTAAATCTGAGGATGGCATAGGGGACATCACTAACATGTTTCAGCTGTAGATTAGTAATTATGACATAAATAGATGAAAAACCAACTAGCCGCAGGTAGGGATCGAACCTACAACTGTACTGTGTCCTTGCGTGTTCTATTGTACCCAAGTTGCTTCTTTGTGCTAAAGCTCCAGAGATTCGCGTAAAGGACTACGCATTGCTTTTCACATACAACTAGTCGGATACCTCTTAAAAGGTCCGGAAACGCCTCGCCCAGGCGGTTGAAGCGCTCCAGCGGATCACATCCGCGACTAAAGAAGTAATCCCGCTCATGCACTCGGCAATGTTCTCCGAAGGCAGGGTCACCGGACGTCGGGCTTATGACGTCAGTCCGCGGTGCGCGCCCATTGGTGCAGGCTTGTGTGCATCCGCCTTTAAGGAGGAAATGCCGCAGGCTTATAAAGTTGTAGCCTACTATAAGGTCTTGGAGCAACAGGCGTTGACTTTTCTGAGCTTATTATCACTTAGCGATCCAACAAAGAAATGGCAGACCTGGGAAGTTCTTGAAGAAGGAATAGCAGGCAAGCACTCTGCCGGGAGTGTCTGTACAGAAGTGGCTGGGGGAACAACCGATAAGAGGGTCACACATATTGAGAATGCTGTCGAACAGGCCTTTGTTGTTAAAATTTCCCTCTTTTTCTCACCTTCCTACATGGTCAACATGGGCAAGGAGGCAGGGATCGAAATGATGGAACTGAGCGTTGGATTGACATAAGGTGGCAGGAAAGATGCGACAGCCTCTTGAGGGTGCCAGCTTGATCTTGAGAGGTTTTTGCATTGTTGCGATGTGGTAGAAACCAGGCAAACTTTCCGTTATGTCTAGATCCTTGTGCACTTGCATTGTCTGTAGTGGCCAGTTAAAACTCAACTGATCAATCAGTCAGTAAAACGTCTTTTTTTTTCAGCAGGTGCATCGCTCACACGCGAGTGTGTACTTATCGCTAGCCTGGCGATTCTCTCGCAGGACTGGTCTATCATGAAGGGCAAGTGGCACCCCCAGGATCCCAAAGGGCTGTCAAAAGCCAAGCAGCGCGTGCGAGCTGCCTTCCGCAAGCTGCCAAATGTCTGCCGTATCAACCAGAGTGCCGCCCCTCATCGCACATACCTTATAACGGACATTGGCGGTAAGCTATTTACCTTATTTTTTAACAGCGCAGCCGTTTAGCAAATCGTTCGTTGTCCGGCGAACCAAAAACTGTCGTCATCATAAAGGGGTATGTGCCACAGAAATTGGGTAAATCCCACTACTAACCGCTGGTCCACTAAAAATGAAGATGGCAGGAGAGCCCAAAAAATGGCTGCGAAGAGACGGCGGCGAGCCGGAGACCACGAGTACGTACAACAAGGGAATACTAGGGGATGGGAAAGGCAACGGCGGCTACGAGAAGACCCCGGAGCTATAAGGCCTACGACAACGATTACGCGCCAGTAAATCTATCAGAGGTGCGGACACTTGACTTAGGCGTGAGGTTCTGTCTCTGCAGTTTGGACGCCCGTGTCGTCTCTGTGTTTAACTCGAACCTCTCTGCACGGAGAATCAACGTAGAAACCACCTAGCATCACCTAGCCAATGCCCAGCAACGACCTATAAGCAACCTAGAACCGTCATCCCCTAGCTAAGGCCTAGAAACAACCTAGAAGCAACCAGATTAGTCTTCAGAATTGTCCAGTTTCACCGTGTCAATCCTTGCGCGTCTTAGTCTAGTAAGCTTCCTTCTTGATAAGGTTCATTGTTCTCTTGTATCAGTAGCTGGGCTACGAGTTGTAGTTAGGTACAACTTGAGAAGCCCGCGGCATTTCCTCCTCTGAGGTGGGTGCACGCAAGCCTGCAGTGATGGGCACGCACTCAAGGCTGATGTCATGAGCCCGACAGCCGGTGAACCACGCCTTTGGAAAACGTTCCCTAGTGTGAGCGGGACCGTTTTTTTTTTTTACTAGCGGTGGTGATCGGCTGCCGTACCGCGGTCGTCTGGGGGGGGGGGGGGGGGCGTCTCCAGACTTCTTATGTTGTATCTCTCTATCGACCGGGCAACTTCGGGACGTGGATCGAAGGAAGAACAATGAGTCGAGCAGTAAGCGAAGGTAGAGTGACATACCGGGATTTCCCGATGCTTTCAGAGTGCTTGCCGAGAGCAAATCCTTCACAATCGAGAATCTGACGTTGTGTACAGCGGTGAATTGATGGTTGAAGCCAGCTGAGCTGCGCCTGATCATGAACGTCACTTCAACGTGCGCAACACGTGTACGTTCACAAGCGACTCCTCACGTAATAGAAGGCCACATCACCAACTGATGGTGTTTCGTTCACTGCTATTTTCTCTCTGTTAATTTTTTTTCGCGACCTTATAATCTTCTGATCGGTTTTTGGCAGCTGTGTCGCTCACTTCTCATCATTTTTGTCTTGCTGAAAATATGAGTGCTTAGTGAGTGCAATAGGATGGCACATATTAGTTTGTGAATTGAAAATTTTTCAGAAAGAGCGAATTAAGAAAATTGCTTTTGCTCAGTCATTAAAATGGGCACTTTCAAGTTTGACAACTTTTGTTCTAGGGATGCTAGAACCACAAAATTGCGCTTGTTGCACTCTTTGGCACATGCATGATCCAGTGACATTTTATTGAGCTTAAATAGACATTTGGCTAAAAATGTGATCAAAGGAAGCTTTCAAAAATTATTTAAAAATTATTTGTGTGCTGAGCAAAAAGCCCGCGCTCATATTTGATATGAACGCGTGAAAGTACAGTACTCGCATATTCAAACGTCACATCATTCTTTTTTAGAGTAATAAACTGCTATGAGTAACTGCTAGTGATAACAGCATCGATGTCGATGCAAATATGGCCGCTAAACATAAAGCTGGCCGAGATGTAAGTGCTCTAATCAAAATTAAGCCGATATGACACGAACTATAGACGCTGCAAGTAAAATTACGAGCACTGCTTAGGCTTAAATTTTCGTGTTTCCATTCCTGAGTACTTTACATTATCACCAACTATCAACTGGCCAGAACGAACCTGGTGGAAATGAAACGACCGTGAAATATAATCAGATATTCAAACATACTTTTCGCGATCTGAGTAGAATTTGTATTACGTAGCAGAGCCCATTTGAAAGTAAACCGGTATGTCGCGTAGCCTAGCGGAAGATCCTTGAAGCTGGATTATGGAGTCGATCACTTCGCTGTACACTGTCTGATGCTTTCACGAGCACCGTAATTAGTGCTGACAATTGTAATATGCATATTATTTCAATTCCCGCTCTTTTCTGTGCTGCTTTTGAGTTTTAAAAAAGTTGCATGCTGAGAAGGCGCCGCTGCCTTCGCGGTAACTGGTGGAACATGTCGAGTCCCTGTGCACGCATGCGCAGCAAAGCGTCGTGTACAAACACGAACCGCTCTCGCTCTCGCGCTCACCTCCCACTGATTGCAGCATGTGTTTTGTGTATACGACTTCATATTTCCCAGATAAAAAATTGGCTACAAATGTTTAACGGCGTTTTCCACGTTACCATTTCCTGATTCGACACTCTGTCCGGTAAGCTTTCCATTGCGCTAAAGAAAACAGGTACCATAAAGATTGGTTGTCAATAACTCACGCTGTGTCTAAAAGCCTTTCTCGCCGCTTAATATGTGCAGAATACCCGAAGCCGGATGAACAGGAGAAGGAGAATGAGCGCCCGCCCGACTGCGCACAGGAAGACGAGAGTATGTCGTCACCTGCCAGCGTGGAAGGTGGTGACACGGACGAAGTGTCCGAGAGCGACGACGAGGTAAGATCGAGCGCTCTTTCCGTAATCGGGAGCAAACGATTGGTCACTTCTTTTAACACGAAAGTGTTTTATGCCGGGGTCCACCACGGCTCCACTGACGCATTTCCGTCACGGATATGACGTTGTAAAATATAAAGACTAACATATAGCAAAGAAAAAACTAGAAAAAAAAGTTCCGTCACCGGGAGTCGAACTTACGACCCCTCGATCCCCAGCGCGCAGCGCGAAATGACTCCACCACAGACGGCACGATCTTCGTCGCACTAGCGGCGTGCTATTTATATACACCATTTGCCGACGGCGGTACTCAGAGATCGTGGTACATCAACGCGTTTTTGTTATCATTAGCGAGATGGCGTGAAGGGCCCGAAGAGCGTAGAGTTACTGTATATGCTACCTTTAGGCAGCAGAATTGCGCATAGGTCCGCCATTATGTTCAACGGCTGTGTAGTGAAGCCGGGTATGAGGCAAAGAGGACAAGTCAGACATCGATCACTGCATTCGTCGCTAGAGAGCCGAGGAAGTCAAATCTCCGTGATTCGTTTCACTCGCAGTTGCGGGACACTTCGGCTGGTGTTCTCTGGCAATACTAGTTTTTGCGTGAGGAAACGCACTAACCCGTACGGCTGCCATATATCATTTTCTCCCTACTCGCCCTTTTGGTGCCGGTGCCCGCAACGGTGCAACATAAAGACGTGACATCTGGGTCAATTGGAAGCTGTGCCTACTTTTGTTGTTGCAATAATGTGCACAACGGTTGCAGGCGCGGCACCGCATTACAGTGCACCTCTGATATTGAGAAGCTGATGAAATTTTTTTGGTCGAGAAGATACCTGAAGGGAAGAGGCATGATTGTTTAACCAGAGTGATAAAAAATTGGGAAGCTATTGGGGAGTGGTGCGAAGACTGAGGAAGCGGAGGAGCTGGTGGCGTTGTCCTCCTCCTTTCTCTCCTCCTCACCCTCACTCCCCTTTGCTACCCCCTATACTATACTATACATCGCTATGCTTGCTCTAACATTTTTCTGTCGCTTTTTTGTGTCTGCTTCCTTCAATCTCTTTATCTCTCTGCCTATTTTTTTCTCTGTTTCTTCCCTTTGATGGTGTCTATTTCTCATTTTCAATCTCTCTCTCTCTCCCCCCCTCCCCCCTGTGCGCTCGTTCTCTAAGACATAAGAGCTATTGCATCTTATGCCAGAGAAATGGGCGCACATGTTGTGGGAGTGAAGCGAAAGATGAAGACGACGAAGATAGCATGTGCCGGTTCATGAGGATGATGATAGTCTTCTGGTGTTGCGAAGCGGCACAAACGAAGCATAGCAGCTCCGCTGTCAAAAACTCACCCATATCACTAAAAAGTGAACTAACCAATGATTTTAAGGTTATTGAGAGCTTTCTCTTTCTTTTCGATTGTTACTGCGCTCCTGTTGTCAAACGCACTGACCTCGCGTTGTTGGTCTTTCGCAGTCAGACAGCGGCAGCAACGAGACTCGGCGTTCGAGGTCGGCCTCTCCGTCCGCCCTTTCGAGCCCGAGAATGTGTTCCCCGACGCTTTCCCTCAAGGAGGTGTCCGAAGAGGAGGAGCCGGACGGAGCCGTCCTGTGCAACATAAAATGGAGCGCCGCCGAAATGGAGGCAGCGTATGCCCTGCTGGCCTTGAGCAGCTGGCAGCAGCAGCAGCCCGGGGCGGTCTGCTGCGGACCCGCTTGACCCTGCGACACAGGCAACTGTGTCATCACCGGGGCCATCCTTGAAAACCCGCCAGGAGGACCAAGTGGTGGGTGCATTGCCTAAGACGACTAAAAGGCGAAAGCCATCTTATTAAAGGGACACTAAAGAGCAAGACGATTTTTCTCATATTAGTAAACTACTCTTTCACGATACCAAAAACAATACGCTTCTTGCGAGAAGACTCTTAGTAAGCGAGAAATCGCGCAAAAAGAAAATGTGGGTGGCGACGCCACATTGAACTTTCCGCACCACGACGTTACATATTTTGACGGCGCCTACTAGGGCCTTCGTAGTTCCTAAACGGTGAAAATGAAGTACACTGTCCTCTGATGGGGCCATAGCGTTAACATACCAAGTTTGAGGAAATTTTGTTGAGCCAATGGCGCCAAAATACGATAAGTACTCTTTGAAATCCGTGACGTCCCGAGTGCAGATTTTGGCGCGAAATTTAAAAATGAAACTTTGAACCCTTTTCTCCTTTGTTAATACACCTATGATGGTGAAATTAACGACATTATAGTTCTCAAAGTACGATTTATCAATCTAAACCTATTCATTGTTTCTCTTTGTGTCCTTTAGCTTGTTCTTCTCATGATAATTGATGGTAGCGCAAGCTAAACACGCGGACAAAAGAAGACACATTCGAGACCCCACAGCGCTACGGTGTAGCGCTGTGTTGTCTCGAATGTGCCTTCTTTTGTCCGTGTCTTTAGCCTGCGCTACCAGCAGTTATCATGCAGCCATACCAGGAAGCCCAAACCGCCACCCTCATTGTTCTTCTGAGTCGATGTTTTGAACCTTCCCCGCCGCCCTCCGAAGGCTTTCTGCACCTAACGTGCTTTTGCACTGCCTCCAAGACCGGAGGCATTGCAAGCGTTCTGCATCTCAGCTCGTTTCGCCACGCTTCCGTGATCGGGTCACCTTTGACGAAGTCATGATGTCATGTGATGACGTCATGATGTAACGTCGCGTTATGTGACGCCATAGGGACGCCACAAGTTTTGGCCATCTGTGGCTTTATCGCGTGGTGGTGATTTTATGCAGCACTCAATTTTGCGCTGATTGTCAATTTTAGCTTATGAGGCACATAAGGCTTTCGCGTTAAAATGTCAGCTCCGCCCAAAGCTATCGTCGTCACTCCCATGGAGAATTCGCACAAGAGCCCCATCCAATAGCGTTTACTCATTTTCGTGACTTCAAACACTTCTATAGTGTTTCAGATCGAGTTTCTTATACAAAGACACACCGTTTGTGTCATTGGTTTTAGGTTTGAAACTGGAATGTCCCGGAGAATTTCGTCAGGGGTCCTAACATCGCTGCTCAGGCAAATGTAATGTTTTAGGTAGTAACGACGAGCCTTTGACTCTTTATATGCGCAGTTTTACATTATCCGAGAAAAAGGGCTTATGGTTGGAGCGGAAACAGGCTAATCAGACTGTCTTTCACAAATGAATGGCAAGCGCGGCGGTTCTGTCGGCGGAGCTGAAATTGTTCCTTAATTTATAAGCTAGTATAGTTGGTGATAGCTGATCTAGATAATTTAGCAAGTGAAGACGACAGCTAACACAAAAACACGCTTAAACAGGATGAATGTTCATCTCTGAGTTCCCTTCTTTGTGTTAGCGCTCATTAATGTTTGTTAGGTCGCGTTTGGTCAATTATGCTGGTTCTCAAGGGTAGCAGATTGGGCGAATGAGTGTAACGCAATGCGTAACGTAGTACGCTTGGAAAGATAGAGAGAGAAAAAAAAACGAGAGACGAGCGCACTGCAGAAAAGACCGCACATGTTGTGCTAACTTCTAATTTCTATTTTTTGGCACCGTGTCTTCTTAGCCTAATGACTTGGCAGCTTCTAGGTGCTGTCCTGGCCAACGTTTATAGATACTTTTTCAGTTCCGTATCTCCTCGCGGCGCGCGTAAGGAGGAGGCGGCCTGTCGCCGCACCCGCCACCACAGCACTGCAGTCGCGCTTTGCGCTAGGAGAGCGAGGGTCGTCTGCTAGCGCGAGGGGTTTTGCATGAGCCTTTGCATACGACCGAATGAGAATTGCGCGAACACTGTACTTGGTGTTTGCTCTACCTACTTAACGTTAATTGGACATTTATTTTAATTTGTGCGCGTTATATTGCTCACGAACTTGAAAAGACCTGTACAGACACACATCGCAGGCGTCAGTTTTGGGCAATGACAACGTGCTCGCTTCGCCCTACGCCTTTCCACGTCCGTTTCGTTAAGACCACACTAGTTTGGCTATTGAGCATGCTCCAAAAATACGAATTTCAAACGTAGAAATCTCAGGGTTACATAACATCTCTCAAACGCGGGGAAATTTACAACATTTTGTAGTACGAATCAAACATTGCTCTATCAATATACTCGAATTATTCGCCGAGAATATTTCGCGGTTGGCAAGCGTGTCACGTATTTCGCGAGAACTGACGGACACATATCATTTCAGTAATTCTAGTGCGTTCATTAACATAAAAAATATGGTCTAGCCAAGAGCGCACCATATTCCATGCGTAATAATTTTGCAACTTCGCGTTATGTGACGTTTTCGAAAGCCTTGCATTGTACGAAATGAGTATGCGCATTTGTATTGTTTCAAAACGCCAAGCAACATGCATTTTGGTCAATTAATTCGAACAAGGTGGCATCGCAAAAAATATTACATTGTGAAAGCAAACCGAGTTCCTTGGAACGCGGAAATTTTTTTCACGCGTACATACTGCACAGCATTGTTGGCAGGCAGTAGCATAACCAGGCATTATATTCGGGGAGGGGGGGTCGGCCCGTAGCGAGGGGGCTACGGGCCTCAAAAATTTTGAGGTATGTGTTTTTACCAAAAATAAATAATGAAAATGGGTGTTTTTCTCAAATAGTCAAGGTTTTTAGCAAGTCCCCCCCCCCCCCCCCGAAAACATTTCCAGGCTGGGGCCTGGGGGGGCGGGGCAATCATATTTTTTGTGTGTTCGTGCGTGTGTTTGTATGAGTGCGTGCATATATACACATGCAAAATTGAAAAATATCGGACGAGGAAGTTTTACCCCACGCTTGTGTTGGCAAGTTTGCTGCCAACTAATTTTTAAAGCTTGCTTTCTTGCGCTGTTTCTATGCCCTAATGGTACTGCTGTTTTCCAAGCATTTGGCTTGCGCAAAGAAGTGCATGGGAACAAATAAAAGTGAAGCCAACAGTGTTTGTGCCTCTCGTTATAAGAGCATTCAGCACACCCCAAAACAGGTCACCAAAAAATTTGTCCTTGCTAGCATGCTTGAAGCACGCTTTACGTGCAAGCAGCTTCTATCAAAGGCTACCACTGACACATTCGCGCACAGTGGCCAGCATAGACTCAAACGGCAGGGAATCCCGCCTACCAAGGGCATCGTATTTGCAGACCTCGCAACGCGTTTTCTTCAATTTAAAAGCCACGTAGCGTGCCAGGTAACAAAAGGCCGTTGCTTCTGGTAATGGTGCATAGTACCCATGGTCTTCAGAAGCACCTGAGAGGTCACGGAATGGCAAGGACATAAGCTGTTGGTACACTTTGTCTTTCGTCGCAATTTTCTGGACGAGGACCTCACGACGCCTTTTTTTTTTTTTTTTGCACAGAGGGTTTCAAGTGCAGTAAGCAAGGTAGAAGTGGCTAAACTTTGTCACTATGGTATATGGTCTTGCATGTTTTGCTCAGCGGTTTATCGGCGCAAGAAATAGCTCGCACCCAGCTTTCAAGAGGTCGCGGACCGGGCGGCGGCGCAAAAAAGTGCCGCTTTTCTGCCCGCTGGTACAGCCGGGCACGAAACAAGTTGGCATCGCAAAGCTTGAAAACTGCTTGACTTCCTGCAGCAAAGAATGCTCGGTTGTCTGAAGTCACCGAAGTCGTCGAGAGTAACCTCGCGCATGCACAGCCAACACGCCCAGGAAAAACCTTCCATGACAGCCGCGCACGCGGCAAAGAACACGTGTGCCCGCGCGCGCGACAGCGCTATTCACGACTGTGGCGCCCTCTCACTGCCTGGGTAAAAGCGGCGGCCGCCTTCGGCGGAGGAGTTACGGAACTGAAAAAGTATCTATAAACGTTGGTCCTGGCGTCGTGATGCATCAGCTCTCGTAATCAAAAGATCGCTGCATTGCGTTGTAAGGGGGAGTGAAATGCCACTCGTGCATTTCTTTTGGATCCCCGGGAGAACAAAGCGTTTTGACAGCGGCATCGAGAGCGACTATACAATATTTGCTTTGAATTTCCTGTGTATGTGCATTTCAGTAGTCTCGTAGTATTATAGTCTGTGGCTGTCGCATTACGATGGAGGTGAAATGTCAGAGGCCCGTGTATTGTACGATCTCACTGCTTGGTAAACAACACCAGGTGGTCAAACTTATCCGGAGCCGCTACACTTCGTCGTCTCCATGGCTTTTACTGCCTTGGCACGTTAGCCACCATCAACCAACCAGTAATTTACCCGTACTTGTTCGTAACCCATGTTTTCTCGCCGTTCTGCCGTAGGTTCCCATGGAGGCCGCCACCTCCAGACCAGAGCCATCATGGGCCGACGACGAAGGGGCACCGCACAGCGTGGACGTAGACAAAGAGCAAGAAGACGAGGTCTCGGCTACGGCTTCACCTTTCGCTCAGCCGGACACCGGCACCGGCGACAGTCCGCCCATGTTCTGGGCTTAGGCTGAGCCTGCCATCCAAAAGGAGTAGCGAGTGTCTGCGGTCGTCGGTGACAACGGGCTCCAGACATCAGTGGTCAGATGTCCAGATACCATATTAGATTCCCACCGCTACACGCTGGTGTGGTAGGTTTAGCGGCTGCCGTGTGTCAATGAGAACCCCGGAAATCTCTTGATGCCCCCCGATCTGAATAAAATTTTGAAAAAACGTTTTGGATACTCCGGTAACACGTGTCAGACGATACGCCTGCGTGTGATTTAGTTTTTCTGAAGGTGTGTTTTAAACATTGGTCGCTAATATCAGCATCCAGCGTTTGAATACAGGCTTCGCTGTGTTTATCACGTTTCTATCGCATCATGTTGTCGAGGACAGCGTGTAATTTGAAGCGTGGGCAAAACGCAAAAAAGGCAGGACGAGCGTTCACTATCAACTGAGAGTTTATTGGAAAACGTAGCATCCTGTGCTCGTCCCTCACCTACCTGATGAGACGAAGCGGGGTCCTTCTTCAATGAGACAATGATGGTGGCAGCCACCACAGATAATTGTTCGGATTTCTAAGCTGCATTGCGTCCGGTAAAAAGCAATGGGTGGAAGCTGGTGTTTCCTGAAGGTCCAAAATAACAGAGCAACGAAGAACAAATGTGTCTCATTTCACTCGTTTCTTTCCAACCGCGCTCTTCGTAATAAGTTGCTAACACGTTTTCGAGTGTTTATATTAGGTGGTGTTTGATGTGACGTCATTGTAGACATTGCACAAAGCAGCCACCTGTTACGGTTTTTACACATCGTTTTCTTGGGTTACTTAAAATTCCTGGCTAATCTCTCGGCAAACAGAACAACCCCAGCGTTCTGTAACAGAAATGTAATTTGATAACGGCAATATCCTAATATGATAAAAAACACAGCAGGGTTCCCCTTTGACAGTTCAAGGAAGGATGCGGGTTCGATACGCAGGCTTGGCTGCTGTGCTTCGATGCGAATGAAATGTGGTAACACGCTTGTGTGCCGATTTACGTGCACAATAAAACCCCAGTTTTTCAAAGCTGATATGAAGTCCCTCACTGAAACATTCCTCATAATCGTATTGTGGTTTCGCTGTGTAAACGCTCTACAACTTCAAATCAATTGGATCATTCTTATTTCCTTGAAAAAATAAAAGACACACATGCTAGAGAGGTTCCTTGGCAAAAAGCAGTTATCGACACCTCGACTACGCAAAATAACCCTTTTAGAATGCAGATGGGATATGATGAGTTTTACACGAGACATAGGACCAGAAGAATATATGACTCATTATATGACTATATAATATATGTCTGCTACTGAGAGATTATATGGCATATTATTTCTGTCGCGCATTATTAAAAAGTTACTTACCCTAGAACATAATATAGATTTTCATATATTGAGAAGAAAAACGCTTAAGGAGCATGACTGGAAAGAAAAAAAAACATACAGCCACCACAACAGTCACATCTGAAAAGAAAAAAAATCGGCAGATCCCACGCACTGTGGGAATCGATGTGATGCGAAGCAGCCAGCAAAGAGCTGCATACATCGCCTTGTTGGTCTTTGAGCCAAATGAAATCATTCATGCCATGGCATCTAGTCCACCATATATCGCATGTTTGCCATGCACGCATGCATGCACAATCTAGTATACACCATGCCAATGAAACGCATATTCTGGTATATACAATGCATTACCTGTTGTTTATGTTCATCACGCACTCGTGTCGTGCCATACCAATTTTGGTATATATCCAGTTAAGAAAACGGCCGGAAGCACACCATGACAGTGGCATGTAAATCATACCGTACATGCATAACATGATTTGCATGTTAAGACCTCTCATTTATGTTCGTCACACAGTCACATCGCGCAATACCAATTTTGGTGTATATCAAACGAGCGAAATGGCCGCGAGTGCACCACGAGTATAGCATGTAAATCATGCCATACATGACATGCATGTCATGATTTTCATGTTAACACCTTTCATTTACGTTCGTCATACAGTCGCATCGCGCAATACCAATTTTAGTGTATATCAAGCTAGCGAAACGGCCGCGAATGCACCATGAGCGCGGCATGTAAATCATGACATACATGACATCATGTCACGGTTTTCATGTTACCACCTGTTATTCATGTTCGTCATACGGTCGCGTCGCGCAATACCAATTTTGGTATATATCAAGCTAGGAAAACGGCCGCGAATGTATCATGAGTGTGGCTTGCAAATCATGTCGTACATGGCCTGCATGTCATGATTTCCATGTTACCACCCCTCATTTACGTTCGTCATGCAGTCGCGTCACGCAATACCAATTTTGGTGTATATCATGCAAGCGAAACGGCCACGAATGCGCCATGAGCATGACATGTAAATCATGTCTTACATGTCATGCATGTCATGATTTTCATGTTACCACGTCTTATTTACGTTCGTCATGCAGTCTCTGCGCGCAATACCAATTTTGGTGCAGATCAAGCTAGCGAAGCGGCCGCGAATGCATCATGAGCGTGGCATTTAAATCATGACATACATGACATGCATATCATGGTTTTCATCTTACCAACTGTTATTCATGTTTTTCATACAGTCACTTCGCACAATACCAATTTTGGTGTATATCAATCTACTGAAACAGCCGCCAGCGCACCATGAGCGTGGCATGTAAATCAGGTTGTACATGACTTGCATGTCATGATTTTCATGTAACCACCTCTCAATTACGTTCGTCATACGGCCGTGTCGCGCAATACCAATTTTGGTGTATATCATGCAAGCGAAATAGCCGCAAATGCACCATGAGAGTGGCATGTAAATCATGACATACATGTCATGGATGTCATGGTTTTCATGCTACCACCTGTTATTCATGTTCTTCATACAGTCACATAGCGCAATACCAATTTTGGTGGATATCAAGCAAGCGAAACGGCCACGAGTCCGCCATGAGCATGACATGTAAGTCATGTCGTACATGTCATGCATGTCATGATTTTCATGTTACCACGTGTCAGTTATGTTCGTCATACAGAAATGTCTCGTCATACCAGTTTTCCTATATATCCCTTCATTTAAACGGCCGCGAGCGCCCACAGACCATGTCATGTAAATCATGCTGCACATGACATGCGCGTCATGATTTGCATGTTAGGACCTGTCATTATGTTCGTCATGAATTCTTGTCACGCCGTACCAATTTCGGTGTATATGAAATAAACGGAACGGCCGCAAGAGCCTAAGGTCGTGTAATGTAAATCATGCTGTTCATGACATGCGTGTCATGATTTTCATGATCTGACCTGTCATGCATGTTCGTAATAAGGCCATGTTATGACACACCAATTTTGGTATACATCCGATTAACGAAACGGCCAGGAGAGCACAAAGTCGTAGGCGGCTAGATAGATAGATAGATAGATAGATAGATAGATAGATAGATAGATAGATAGATAGATAGATAGATAGATAGATAGGTAGATAGATAGATAGATAGATAGATAGATAGATAGATAGATAGATAGATAGATAGATAGATAGATAGATAGATAGATAGATAGATAGATAGATAGATACGCTCAAAGTCGCAGAAGTTCGCTAAGAAATGCTTCGCATTTAAAACAAGCAATATATCGCAGAAATATTAAACAAATGTTGATTGTCTTTCTCAGTATTTTGAATTCCAAAGGTATAGTGAAAACAGAAAGGCATCAGTTCAAAAATTCAAATTCGTGATATATGTTTCAAATTATTCATTTTCAAATGGATACTCTTAGCGATCCTGTCACTTGAAGTGAGAGCTTGATCTTATTGTTTACACGGGACCAGATGCGAAAAAGAGGTGAATGTACGCCGCGTCCTCATTCTTCGCACCGCTCCATAATAGCTTCCCAATTTTTGATCACTCTGGTTAAAGAATAACGTCTCTTCTCTTCAGGTATCTTCTCGAACAAAAAAATTTCATCGTCTTCTCAACATCAGAGGTACACTGTAATGCGGTGCGGTGCCTACAACCGTTGTGCACATCATTGCAATAACAGAGGTAGGCACAGCTTCAAATTGGACCAGATGGCACATCTTTATGTTGTGCCGTGGCGATACCATAGGTACGAGGTACAATAGGTGCAATAGGCACACGCGAGAATACTGAGTATTGACAAGCGAAAATTCACAAGCGAGGAACAGTGAATCGTCAAAACCAGTGCGTCTTCTGCAATTCCATAGAAAAGACGTCGCTTTTAGAGTGCAGTATTTCCAGCGCTGTTCTTTATTTGAACGCATCACCACAACGGATCGGCGTCATATATATTATCCAATACTGAAGCCGCAGAACTTTTAGTAAAAAGGCAGAGTGCTTGTAGTTTCCTTCAACCTATTCTCTTCATAGAATAAACTCATTGACTCATCGTTGCACTACGCTGAAACATAGCGGGTCGTCGTCGAGGGCGGTGGTTAACGCGCGGTGAAGTTGGTCACCAGTCGATGGTACGTTTCACACTTGAAGGCTCGCCCGAACGCCGCTACTGTAGGCAAGGCCACGTTGCAGATTGCTCTCTGCACAAAAATCAACGACAGGGAGAAATATAACGTCGTTCTCGTCGTCCGCATGCGAGGCGTGCTCTTCAGTGCCAACCGCAACTATATATTTTAAGGCGAAAACACTAAATGCCTCGTCAAACGCGACAGTTGACCGTTGGCGGCGCCGACACGAGTGATGCACGAAATCGTCACGCGATGACGTCACCATTTTACGGCATGGCGTCACATAGCGCTCAGATTTGTGGCGTCATCGAGACGTCACTTTGACGTCACATAACGTCATCCTACGTCATAATATGATATTCTAACTTGGTCAAAGGTAGTGCGGAGCAGAGCTGGGCAAAGATACTTTGCAATTGTAACGCGATACGATACAAGATACTCGGGCGAGAAGTATTTGTGATACAGATACAAGATACCACCGCAATAAATGTATCCGATACGATACTTGCCTATTGTATCTTAAAAAACTTCGATACATTCGCAAATTCGTTATTAAAGATCCATATGATGCATTAGCAAACGGCTATACACAAAAATGCCTGCTTGAAATTTCTTAACCGCGACAAATTTTGTATCATTTGAATGAAATGTCTCATAGTATCTTAAACGTTTTGTCCTTCTTGCTCAAAGTACATTAGTTCTATTCCAAAACAACCTACGGGCGTTTGTTCAAGCTGCGTAACAGGGCATCTCTACATACACTTCGCTGACAGCGGTTCTTGCTTGTCTTTTTGTAACTGATGGAAGTCGCTGCTTAGCTTGAGGACTGGCTAGCGGGTTGCCATCTAATCAGAACTTCAATAAGAAGCCTTCGCACGATGGTGCAAATACCGGCATGGAGTTTTACAGGGGCGTAGGCAGAAATTTCTGTTAAGGGGGGGGGGGGGGGCACGGCATCGGTGTGCCACCCCTTGGCTACGCCACTGGAGTTTTACCTTGTACGCAAATCACCGCTATGCATTACCTGTACCGGATCACCAGACAGGTGTACAGCAGCAACAAAGCTGGCAGCGTCATTTTTTGTGACGCGTAGTGTATTCGTAGGGGGGCACATATAAAACTGCAATGGCTGTTCACATTCTACGTATCTGTTGGTGTAAAACGTTCGTTATCGATACACTCACGAATGTGCAATTGTTGAAAAAAAAATACATTTGTCTTAGGAACTTGTTTACAACAAAATGTTAACGACTGATAGAACTACGTGTACTATACTATGGGAGACTTTGTACGCAGTAAATAGTGCCATGATTGAGCGCGGTTAAACCAAGTTTGTTCGGCGATAGCTCGGTATTGCTTTTTTATGGGAAAGTACGAGATGATCGTTGTGCAGAGATTTAACTTTATTGTATGTCTTGGTTTAGGCAAAATCACAGCATATCCACGGGGTGAATGATGATGAGTGGGGCGAAGCTACGGAGGGAATCATCTGTAAACCGTGAAACTCTTCCGTGAAATGCGCCCAGTACATAATATAAAGAGTGCGAAACATCGTGTATATATTAAACATCAAAATTTTATTGTACTGTTGGTTTACGTGGTCCCTTCATTATCACTTGTGATCGGTGAAATGCAAGGAAGAAGTCCGCCCCCGAGCGAAAGAGCGCCAAGAGCGACCGCATTCCCCGCTCGCCCTGTGCGAATTAAAGGCAAGGCTAGAGGGAAGACAGGACGCGCGTTCCACGACGCGAGGTCGGTAGCATGCCCAACGAAAGCCAACGGAACGCGATCGTGCAAGTGCTCCGGCTTCGCATCGCCTCATGGTTCCATTTAGCGTCCCAAAACCAAACATATTGCTCAAGGTGTGCCTTGCGTTTTTCGTAGAAATAATTTCTTTATCATGTACATTAAGACGAAAAGTTGAAAGCTCACTAGAGTGTATCGCCCGCAAAGTATGTCTTTTAGTGTGATTTAACTCTCGTACGGCAGGGTCCTCGCGCCGTTGCCAGTCCACCTCGCCCGTTGACGATCGGGCGAGGTGGCTACATATAACTACTACTACTACACTTTAAGAAAAACATCTGGCGTTCTTTCGTTCTGCTTTTACAAAACATCTGGCGTCTTTCGTTGGTTTATTTCATCAATCAACGGCGTTTTGAACAAAATTTTTATTGTTTAATCACGCACAGGAGAAATCTCACCAGGCACTACCTTGGAGGTAAACAATGGCTGCTAATGGCAATGAGAGACAGAAGAAGTCGGCTTTCAGCTAACACTTACACTTCTACTTCTACTAACGTTTCCTACTGGAACATGCCAATGGCTGCTAATGGGGAATGAGAGACAGAAGAATTCGGCTTTTAGTTAACGCGCACGCTGCGAATTTTTTATTGTTCAACAACGCACAGGAGAAATCTCCCACCGGCACCACCTTGGAGGTCAAAGCGTAAGACTTGTTACTCACTACTACGACCACGACGACTACGAGGGACGAACGGGTGCCGCCTTAAGGAGCTTCGCCCCTAAAAGTTTCTTCAACGAAAGAACATGTGCAACCAGGAAACGTCTCAGACGTACTGTATTGCCACGTGGTATAGTGAAGATTAAGACGGCGGGAGTTGTAGGAATGAAAATCTTTACTTAGCTAACTTGTGCCAAGAAAACTTAGTAACTGAGAGTACAAGCAAAGCACGCTGCACGCTGATAGTGGCGATCACAGTCGTCGGGCGTCGGTGATCTGATCATCGGTGGAACGCGTCGTATTTCATACATCAGGGATCAAACCTTCCAGCGATATCACTGGTGCTCACGCAAGCTCCCGATTAAACTAGACTACTCGCGTCATGCGCTTATAATAGTAACAATATCTGGGGTTTAACGTCCCAAAGCCACGATATGATTATGAGAGACGCCGTAGTGGAAGGCTCCGGAAATTTCGACCACCTGGGGTTCTTTGACGTGCACCTAAATATAAGTACACGGGCGTCAAACATCTTCGCCTCCATCGAAAATGCGGCCGCGGCGGACGCATTTATCCCAAGCGAAATTTTGCGGCAGTGGTCCTGAAGGCTACTAGACCGGGTGCGATTTTCTGGTCTGCTTCTCCAACGCTAAGGTGAGGGGCTACATTCCGTGACATGTTAACACCCGATGATTACATGGGACATCGTTATGAAGCACGCAAAACTGACACCTTAAAAACTGGATATCTAAGACCGAATCAGGGCCAAGAAGTGTTTAAAGGACCCCTGACCACTCCGTGTTCAAAGACGAGAGAGCGGTTTTTTTCTTGTCTCCACTACACTTCCTACAGAAAGTATGTCGTGCTCGCCGCTTACTTCTTCATAAAACAGAAGGTCAACGTGAGCACTGAGGGTTGAGCTTATCAGGATTTTGCACTTGCGCAGTCTAAAAACAACAAAACGAAGCGATACCAGTTGATCACGCATGATATTTGTGCGAGAGAAGGCAGAACGGGCCTGCGGCTGCATGGCAAAACGGGGCAGGAGGCAATTCACAACTGATGTCCATTGTATATGGAGCAATCCAGAGCTTACTTCCTCATGACGTCACGTGAACAGGCTACAGGCGTCACTCATTGTGTCGAAAAGACGAGAAGCGCAAGGAGAGAATAACACCCGCGTTCTACGTATTATCATAGCTTGTTAAGGGCCCTTTATAGGGCCCCTAAACCACCTCCCATAATTTTTTAACATTTCAAGTAAACGCGCGCATCGGGTTCAGAATGCCGTCACAATGATCAGTGCCAAACGCGGCAGCGCTACGAGCCGTGGGAGCGCCACAAATTTCAAGAAACCATCCCTTATACCCTCCGGGCCCTTCCGTAGTCCCCAGCGTTGGCCGTGACATCAACATTCGCGTCTGGCCATGCCATCCACAAAAATAACCTGTTTGTATTCTCACAGGTACGCGCACTCCCCGCTGTTCGTCCTCGCGGTGCGAGGAGGAGCACTCGACCAGAAGAGAGGTGCCGAAGAACGGAGAATAGCGAAGGAAAGAGCGAAACGGCTAGGGCCTTTTTACAGCGAAAGCTGTTATCAGATCACAACAAGGGTCGTTTTTGGCACCGTAGTTGTCCGCCGCCGCTGGTGTCTGTAACCGCTATCGCACTAAATGAGCAAAAAAAAAATCCAGGATGGAACAGGGTTCGAACCTGGGCCCTCTGCGTTAGAGCCCTGTATTCTACCTCAGAGAGCCATGCCGGTGCTTGAAGCTGCTTTGCAAAAGGACAATATACAGGCTTCATGTCAGGAAGGAACCACATTAACATATGTAATGCAGCGTGGAGGAAGAGTAAAATGACAACCAGGCGTCACACAATGCGACTTGCGCAATGAGTGGGTTGTTGAATGCTTCACACCCACTACAAAGGGTTCTGCCATAATTCTTCATCGCCATCAGCCACAGCATCAACAAAGTGCACATAATGCCTTAGAGGTGTTTAGCAGGTACCACGGTTCTCCGCAGAATGACGAAAAATGGTATAGTGGCTACTTCCCTATTTTACAAAAATTATGATGATTCATAGCGCAGTGGGTTCCTCGCAAGTGCACTTCTATTGGTTGTCAAGGAGGCCCATGAGACCCCCATGGTCCATTTCCTCACGGTCTCAATAAAGTCCCCCCCCCCCCCAACCTCTCTCTCTCTCTCTCACGTTAACGTAAGCTATATAGCGTGGTGGGAGAATGAAATAACGAGCGGGTGCCACACATTGCGAATTGCTTAACTAACAAAAGACTCAGCCATAATTATTCATCGTCATCAGCCGTCGCATCAACAAAGTACATATAATGCCTTACAGATGGTAGCTCGCTTATACGCAGAATGACGAATAATGGCGTAGTGGGTGCTTCCCAACTTCACAAAATTATGATTTGTGGCGTAGTGGGTACGTTGCTAGTGTACTTGTTCGAAGAGAGCTTATAACGGGCTCTAGAAATGCCGCTCTTCCAGGTTTCGCTGTGTCTGTGGTGGGCTTTCTGAGCAGGCCTGGCGTTTTTTTGGGGTGATCATCTAACGCGTATAATGTGGCGCTGTTTCGAAAAGTTCTCGCCGCTACGTGCTTGTAGAAGACTCTTTCACAGCTGCAACACCGCAATTAAATTTAAACCGCTGCATGGTTTAGGGGTGTTTTAAAGTCGCCCTGCGACACCATTCCAAGGAATTATCAAATGGTTTCACTAACAGAGCTTATTGCCTCACGAATCGACTACTTGCCACGCGGCGGCCACGGTAATTAGGCAGCTCACGATGCTCAGATCAGCCAATGGCCGTAGAGTTTCGATTTATGGTGCAGTCATTTGGTATTCCAAAATTGCAGGCCGCGTGCAGCGCTATAATTTTTGTGTCGCCTGTTGTCAGGAGCCTCGACTACCGATAGGCAGCGTTTTCTGACCATGCTGAAGAAGCGTTGCACGGCCCCTCTTAGACACAGGGTGTCGAAACAAGCATTTTTTTTCAGCTAACCTGCAAAGAGGCGTCGTGGCCGGCGCTGCCACAATCCATAAAACAGGTGACCAAGAAGTAGAGCTCTTGCTCGCGGAAGTCTCGGAATGTTGGCCGCCGCCAGTTTTCAGTCGTCGCCTCCGCTGCCATACTGAAGAAGTTCTGTGCCTCGGGAAGCCTTGTGATGCCGCTGGCCACGTGTGCTGCCAAGCCGGCGGCAATCAGCTTTCGGAAGTCGCGTTGCGTATAGTGGCCGCTGCGTTCCAGGAACGACGCATAGTTCTGCAAGTCCCGGAGCAGTGATACGAGCTGGCCAAAAGCCGAATTCGTCGGGAAGGGCTGCGGTCGTCAGAACAAATTTAGATACGTGTAAGTGCGGGATAAACACACAAGAGATCACATACATAGAGGTATAGCCGCATAGAACTACAAGAGTTGAACGTATCTATCTATCTATCTATCTATCTATCTATCTATCTATCTATCTATCTATCTATCTATCTATCTATCTATCTATCTATCTATCTATCTATCTATCTATCTATCTATCTATCTATCTATCTATCTATCTATCTATCTATCTATCTATCTATCTATCAATCTATCTATCTATCTATCTATCTATCTATCTATCTATCTATCTATCTATCTATCTATCTATCTATCTATCTATCTATCTATCTATCTATCTATCTATCTATCTATCTATCTATCTATAACTTTTCGGTTGATGAGAGTAAGTAAATACAAATTTAGTGATTACCCATCAATGTCATGGAGGTCTGTGCTGGACACTTTAGAGAATTTCAGTGACACACTTATGTCCATTTATGATGTCAAATGGTGTCAATGATGATATGTCAAATGTCAATTGATGATGACTCCAAACGTAGCGCAAAAGGTTCTCGAGTGCAGGCTCGAGTGCAGGCATTGGTGTTGTGGCTTGCTCGTGTCGTAACACTGATTTTAATTTCTTTACATGCCAGTTAACTTTAACAAAAACCAGCAGATAATGAAGCCAATTCCCTTCCTTTATTCAAATAATTTTAATTAATTCAGTGACAACTCAGTAGAATGAAGGTTATGCATGAATTGGTTCCATGAACCAATTCACGTTATATTTAGCCATACCATTGGAGGTTAGGCTCAGGCCATCCAGAGCTTGTGAAACCTCTTAAATAATTTCGCGATAGCTTTCAGTGATGCCTCATGTGAGAAGTGATTGGAGGTTAGGCTCAGGCCATGCTGATATTAATGACACTAGATAGCATGAGCCGTGTGACAGGAATACCAAAACTTCACAACTTGACAACAGAAACACTCACCTTAAAATTTTCGTCATAGTAAAGAATAAATAGGCCCAGAACCATCAGCTCCCTGCAGATGATGGTGGCGACCAAGGCCACAAGTACGGGCAACGGGTGCCTCACGTAGAAGAGTGGTGGCGTCCTCAGGTAGTTGGGCACGATCAGTTCCCTGGCCACGAGCATCCTGTACAGTCTGAAGGCTGCGAAGCCCGGTGAATGAAGGGTGGTCAGGCTGGTCCGTCGCAACGATTTCTTTAGAATGCCGATACTCCTGACGGATATCCGTACGTACATGTCTAAGAATCCCGCTGTTCTGTCAAAGGGAACGTACGAGTACACGCTGTCTATTATTTCCCACTTCAGCGTCATGTTCCAGGCGTTTATCCCCACGCGAGACATGACCGGCGAAAAGTACGCCTTAAACCTGTCGCCGTACACCATTTCGAATTGATTGACGGACAGTGTGGTGAGGTGAAGCATTTTCCAAGTGTACAGCTTGTAGTTGTGGTCACCGCGTCCGGACTCCCATATCACCAGCGGCAGGATGTCTTCGAGCGCCTGCGTGCACTTGTGGCGCTGGTATTGCTGGGCGCTGGACTCTAAGCCCATGTCTTGCAACATGCGCGTCGTGAGATAACTCGACGCATAGGGCGAAAACAGCCAGACCACGTAGGCACCGAGAAAAAGCTTGAAGTTCTCGGTGAGGTTGGCCCGGCTGAAGTGGGTCGCGTTCAACTCGTAGAAGAGCTCGGGCTGGAGGCTGACGATCTCGTTCTCGGGCCACAGTTGCGAGTCGTCGGCGAGGTGACCATTGAGAGCTCGCCGAAGTTCGGGGTCGCGTAGTTCCAGGTACTTGGGGAGGCCCACGGGGTTCCAGAAGAGGTGGACCTGTTGGGCGATGAGCGAGTGCGCGGCCGCCACCGCATGGATCATCCTGGAGTAGGACTGTCCCGTACCGCCCACAATCTCCGCGCAGCGCCGTAGGTAGGAGTGGTGTTTGCCGAAGCGAATGAGCCTCTCGAACGTCGATATCCACTCGATGGTCCGCTCGTCTAGGGTTGTATAAATGATGTTCTCGTTCGGGCGCGACGGGTGGCGACCCACGAAGAAGGCCCAGAATGTGTGTATGCCGAAGTGCAGCGATGACTTGACGAGCGTGCCGAGAATTTCTCGTCTCGAGGCCGGCGTCTTCTGGGGCCAGGAGAGGCCTAGCTCCTGCAGAATGTTCCGAAGAGTCCGCAGGCTCTCTTTGCCCCTCTGCAGCACCGAAATGAGAAAAGAAAGATTGGCCACATTTCACCCTGTGTGCTTCTTGCGTACTTAACGTTACCATTAGCAGTGATTGTCTTTAGTTTGATTGACAGCGTGGAGACGAGGATGTGAACCGGGAAGCAGTGGTTCTCACAAATAAGAAATTTGGCGTATTCTAATAAGACATCTTAACTAGCGAAATGAACGTGGACGAGAAGAAGGAATACAGGACATCGTTAGCGGTAGTCTACTTCGTGTTCGTTTCCGTATATTTTGCGAGCTAAAATAATAACACTTTTGGGAGCACTGTGCCTCTGTGAGGAACTTTTTTTAGCAGACTGTACGAAGAATTGGCCACGCAAAAAGGCATACTATCGCTCTAGCATCCTCAGAAACCCTTTCTTAACGCATTTCCTGTTTCCACTTAAGGTTTGTTCATTAAATCAGGCGCTTTCACTTCCAGTCTCTTGATTCGCTTGCGCTTGGATTTGACTTCCCGTTGCAGTTCAGTGGCAAACAACGCGTCTTAGAGGACTCGGGCGACAATTCCTCGACGTAGTTAACATCATTCGGAGCCCGCTGTCTTAGCAATAAACACCGCGCAAACTTAAAGGAGCCTTGCAACATATTTTCAACGCGGCCAGGAAATGCCGCCGGTCGGTAGCCGTGGCTCCTGCGAACATGCGAGCCAAACGTTGTAGCGCAGCGAGTCTCATGGAATTTACAATTACGTTTCTAAAGTCAGCTAGAAATCGGTCGCTCTTCTCTAGAGGAATGATGTCATAAGCGCAATATTTACTGCGTCACAAGCACATGAACACGGTCAGTGGGTGATTTGACCATCGTGAGCCGCATATGGTTACCGCGGCCGCCGCGCTCTATAGTGCTAGCATTACAGAAGAAGACAGAGAATTACACCAGCGTCCTCTTGATCACACTGCGAGTGAGTCACACATTCGAAAAAAAATAGAAAGTGCTCAAGATAAGGTGATGACGCAATGACGTACAAACGTAGCTTCTCGCCTCTTACCACTCCCCTTCCCTCCCCCTCCCCCTACTGTACAGCTGTCAGCGCGCTCGCTGAGATGAAAGGAGAGAGAAAGCGCTCGAAGCGATGACACAAATTCCTGTAACTCCGCTCGCACGTGACGGATTCCTAAAATGTTTGCTGCAGTCGATTCCTGAGGCAATGAACTCCGATAGTGAGGTCATTCGATGAGTACTTCGAAAAGTGTCAGGGCCTCTTTAAGCGCTTGTATTTCTTAGGGTGCAGCGAGGCTGCAGTTACTTGAGGGCACCCTTCACTTTTGCATTACGAACGATTCCTATGCAAGGCGGATCTACCACTCCTTTAGTGATCTTCTGCGTCGAAGACGCCGAAAATCAGCGCGGCTATGGCATGCCGCATTGTTTATGTAGCAGCATTCGCGAGAATATCAAATGCGCACTGGACAGCTGACCAGACCCGTTGCCTGACTGTGTAAAGCAATCCTTGATATTTGAAGGTTCTTGAAGCAGCTCACCACCACAATGGCGTAATCTTTCTGTCGTAAATTTAGTGGCTCGTTGTAAGATGGAAATAGATTGAATTTTATATTGATTGCTACAAGGAGAATGTTAAGTTGGCAGCCGGTGCATCATTTGATTTTCGTTCGATCGGGTACTTAATATTGGCATTGCTTGCAACGACGCCGTGAAATCGGTACAGATGAACAAGAAAGCGACGAAGTCATTGCTGGATGTATCAAGTAAATGTGAAGTAGATGTTAAGTTCTAAATGCGTAAAGGGCGACTCGTCATCCCCATTACAATGCAGAGGCGCTTACGCTAAAGGCAAAATATGTCGTCATTGCAAGGTTGTGCTCTGTTGATACTAATGGCGTCTTTCACTGGTCGATGCATCTGTAGCAGGATTTATTGCTCTGCTGCGGTGAATCCCTGTCTCACTGGTCGATCGCGAGCGCGTTCGAATGGTCGTTTCAGAGCAGCTCTCGCCGCGTCGGGTCACTCCCACTTGCTCTGCAGCCAAGCCGGGTGGAAATAAAACGAGCACCATACATACGCCACTTCCGTCATTGGGGCAAGCAACTTCGGTCGTGCTACAGTGAACTAGAAGAACCCAGTGCAAAGAGCGGAGGGGGCCTCGCCTTGCTTCGCGTGTCAACGCGAGAGGCACTAGAAGCGGTGGTGCTGTGGTCGACCACTCTTCAATGCGACAGGTTTGGGCGCGCACAACTTTTCCATTTTAGAGGCGTGTTTTGTGGCTTTTCGTTCTGTGTGGTTGTGTTTCGCGAGTGTTCTCATGTGAATGTGGTCACTTTCGTGAATGAGTGCAAAGCAACGTCTTAAGCACTGCTACGCTCCAGGGTGTGTAGCACATGTTACGTGCAAACTAATAGCGCGAAGAAGCTGTCGCTATTCAACGCACCTGCAGAGTCGGAAGGGAGATCCACGCGAGAAAGAAATTTACATAGATCCGACAAGCCGCTAATCGCAGAATGCGCGGTATGTTAGCTGTATTTTGAGGAGCAATTCATTGTCGGGGACTATGTACACCGTAAAAATTGCGAGGAAGTTTGAATTCCTCACGGGACGCCTACGTTCACTCCGGACGCAGTTTCTGCAATTTTGCCAAATGTGCCAGCTTACATGAGCAAGCAGCCCACTCCCAAGAGGAACGAGTAAACAAAAAAAAAAAAAAAAGGAAGAGCGATGACGAAGCCCTACAGCGAAATAAAGCATCTGGGAAGGTTGCAGAGGTGAGAGATGTTGACGAATCTACACGTCCGGGACGCCGCGACTGTCGCTGCGTTGATAGAAATCAACGTGGTTGGGAAGCGCTGGACGCTACTTAAACTCATCGACGAAGACAGAGTATGTTTTACTGCATGTTCCCTCGACTCGCTTTCAGGTGAGGCCACTGTGAAAAAGGCCGTGTTCTTCACAACATACTGTGTCCGTGCTTTGCACTCGAATACGTTCTGGCTGGGTCAGCAGGTGGCTGGGCGTCAGTGAAAACTATTCAAGGTGCCATAAACACACTGGAGGATGTGCATGACATGCATGTCTCCAAAGGCACAGCATCACGAGATGAAAGCGGTCTAACGAGCAACCTAACAATAAGATTGCTAAGGCCTAATTAAGTGCGAGGCAAAAGCAGTTTATAGCACTAACTGCCCGTACAAGGCAACGAATGAAGAAATGGCTTATGTGGAAATGAAAACTGCCTGCAATACAATCGTCCGGGACAGTGAAAGCACTTTCGAAGTCAATTTTTTTCTGTGTACCACATGTTTTCACAATTATCTGCTTTCGCGTGTCAATATTTGCAGCCTACAGTTGGCACTGTAAACTGCAGCGTTTTTTTTATGATCGCGAAGATCACGCATACAGGTGGTTTCGCGAATAACGATTACTTTGCAAAATTTAATGCTCCCCAAATTGCCGCATTACCCGAATGGCCTCCTAAGGGGGGAAAGAAATTTACAACGCATCCATTGGCCTTCGTCTGCTACCAGCATTGATTTCTGCGAGAGGCCCGAAATCATACAACCAGATCAAACACTCCAATGCAGTTGTAAAATACCCGAAAAATAATTGCAAACGCAGCCAAAATTACTTTAAATCATCGGTGGTGCGTAACCGAGCACGCTTTACATTCTCGTATGCCATGCACGCTGCTGTGGAGAGCCAGGGCGAGCATTCGAGAGTGGTCGATGGCAGCGCCACCACTACAGATGCCACCGCGTGCGTGAGGCATTTCAATTGTTGGGGTTTTCCGTCCCAAAACCACTATATGATAATGAGAGACGCCGTAGTGGAGGGCTCCGAAAATTTCGACCACCTTGGGTTCTTTAACGTGCACCTAAATCTACGTACACGGGCCTGTGCGTGAGGCAGAGAGGCGACGTCGTGTCACTGGAAAGTACTGTAGTACACTGCAGTCATTCTTTGCAGCCGCGGCCAAGTTTGCCAAGGAAACGTTCAGAGCGGAAGCAAGTACGGTTTCCGGAACCGGTTTACGTGGCGTGTGCGTAAAGAGCTTCCGGCTTTAGCTCACGCTGAGCGTTCCAGTGTTTCACTGGCAGATTAGGCTTGATGCAACTTGAGTATACACGCTCCAAGATTTCGGCGGCCACTCTTGATCTCCCATTGAATTACGCCGTGAAAATTGCGGCGGTGATGCATTCTCGCTTACCCGGCTGAGGCACTTGAGAAGCAGCGCCGATGCCTTGTCTCGCGCCTTCACCGGGTTCTTCGGAATCGGACGCAAGAGGTGGCGCTTGATGATCTGGCCATGGAACAAGTGTTCGTATTTTTGCGCCGGCGACCAGTAGCCGCGAGAAACGTCCCGGTCCCAGCGGCCGCACACGTGCCTGCGCAAAGCGGTCGACATGCAATCTTCGCTTTAGTACGGAATGATTTTCCGATACACCGATAAAGGTTCTAACAATGCGTGCGCGTCCGACGAGAGATGCAGATGTGGACTTGTTTGTGATTATTACGGTGAGAGGACACCTGTTACGGCGAGAGGATTCGTTCCAACTACGGTAGACAAACACGTTAATTTTTTTCCGAACTCTAACAGCACGGTCATTAGCATAGTGCACGAAAGACGATTATCAGCAGTTTTCAAACGCACATATAAAAATACACGCTTTTCTACTCACGCTTCAGGCAAGAAAGGTCTGTTTTTGTGTGTGTGTGTGAGCTGTGCGCATGTTCTATACATATTTTTTTCGAAAACGTATCGTGCCTTAATAAATCTACCACGCAAATTTGTTTTGAACAACCTGATGTTCATGTCAAGTATGTTCCAGTTCACTTGTTAGAACAGCGGCTTTGTTTTTAAATAGCCTTTTTCTGCGTGTGGAAATAGACTATTTAATAGTGCTTCATCATTTCATTTTTTTCATATTTATTGGACTTACTGCATTTTCACTGTGCTTATTGTATTTATGTATCTTGTCGTTCGCTCTCGTGGTCTGAGCGCGGATTGGGGCATTGTCGGACATTCACGTGCATTTTCGCCCGTTGAACCACTGGATGAGCGATGCATACTTGAACTGATAATAAATAAACGTCAAATTTCAATTTAATAATTTTTCACCTATGGATGAAACATGATGCGTCTTGCGCAATGCTTTTTTGTTGGCCAGTACGCGAGTGCTACATTTCGTCGATCCACGAGACTTGCGAACTGCATGCTAAGCGGGACGGGTATTTGATTCTTCATCGACAAAACACCCGTCGCGAAGTAAACCTTCAAGTACTCTGCACAGCCTAATAATGATGAGTGACACCTGTGCATAATTCGAAGGTTGTGGGTTCGGATACCGCCTGTGGAGAGCGTGTTTATGCGTACACTTTAAATCATTTCGATTTATTTTAGAATTACCACACTAGATTTAAAAACAAATAAGGTCCCCCGTGCTCTCCTTCGCTTAATTGTCTGTTAGACTCGTTTGGTTGCGTTTAACAAAGAAATGAGCCCCTCGAACAATTGCCCATTCTTTCGTACTCGTTCCCTTTGCACTATTGTATTCCATTTATTGGGCCCCCCACGAGACCCCAATGGAACATTCTTTATTACACATTGCATGTAAGGCGTCCTTTAGGGAAGCCGCTACAGAAGAGACTTTCCTTCTGAGTTGATAATTGGACGTGTTCCATGAAATAAAACTGTGCATTCACCGGCTGGCTAGCTTCACTTCCAAAGTGGGTGTTCACTCTCGCTTTGCCTCGGTTGGCATCCCCGAGCGCTGCACACTCCCAAATGCCGGAGGCTATGGAGCGGGTGATGTTTACGTTACAGGCACCAGTGCCTTTTATTAAGTCGAAAGCGTTACATGCCTCATCAAACCGGAAAGTTGACCGTTGGATCACTCGTCGTCGCCAACACGAATGGTTCCAAAAATCGTCATCACCCATCATCACCTTCGTCGATTATGATGGTGATCGCACCCGATGGCCTTCGCCTTCGAATCATCTTAGGCGGATGCACCAGGGACCATGCGAGTTTTATTGCGATAGCAATTATATGGACACACTCGGCTGATTTTTGCCGTCGCCGTCATGCCCGCATATATATATATATATATATATATATATATATATATATATATATATATGTGACGCTATGAATGAGAGACGTCCAGCGGCACAGACGCCATACTTTTATTCTATTGCACGCGCCACCTCTTCCTCGTCGGCTTCTAACAGACATCACTGCCTTTATACGTCACAGGATTCCCCCTCCCCCCGAAAGAATGCGCGAGTTTAGCTACAAAACATGAGCAAACAGAGTATTAAAGCTAAAATGTCAAAACGCGGAGTAGTTCCATGTCACAAGGGGGTTCCGTGAAATTAGCACAAAAAGATTCACAGAGGAGGCCAGCCGTCCGGGGATATCAAGGAGAGCTCTGGTGGGCGAGGCTGGCTGTTGCGTTCGGGACAACATAAGCATGCCTTGAACGTGGACACTAATGATGACACATTTGGTAGACATGTAACAAATGAATAGTATTGGAGCACCTTGTAGAGACGGCAGCTCAGATGCCGTAGGCGTCGCTTTGTGGTGACTGGTAGAGACGCGGTGTTTTCACTTTGTGGGCCCGTTGAATGAGGCTGATGGGGTGATGGCTGTGTGCTTCCAGAATAGAAGGGAATTGTCTGGCGCCTTTTCAGTCTTTTTCTGTGGTGTTGTCGCAATTGTCTTGATCGGTGGCGCAGAAAACTTCCTTTACGGTTCATCCTGCGACTGAGGTGTCTCAGACGTTGAACTTGTCGTCGGTTTGGTCGGTGTATTTTCTGACGACCTCCTTTATGCCGCAAGTGTGCTTTCGATGTATCAGTTCGTCGATGTTCTTGTTCGCGTAGCCGTTGTAGTCTATGAGATTCTTGGAGTTGCTTTTGTTGACACTGCTGCTTTTGTTGCGAAAGTTGGCGACGTGGGCCTCTCGTAGGAGCACGAGTCTGGTTTTCTTTGCACGTTGATGTGATCGGTAGACAGTTGGCACTCGGCGCTCTGCTGCAAGGCTTATCTGGTGATGAAAGTAGTGTGGCAGAATGATCAGAAAGCTCCCCAGATGGTTCTGAAATGCCGTTCATTATAGATGCTTCTGGCAGTTGGCAATGCGCAGGATCTGGTGAATCGGAAACTTCCGCATTGCTTCGACTCTCTGGTGGGTGATCACTGGAAGCTGATAGCACAGCAAACATGGCTTGACTAGGTTCCATTTGCGAGTTTTGGTGAGACTGTGGAACTGTTGAAATACACCCTTGTGGCGAAAGACACATCTTGGACTGGTCCTGGCGTGATTGTGTATTTTCCCGATGCGTCAGCTCGTTATCGTGAACGCAGCGACCTTGTGAGGCATGTGGTAATCGTTATGAAGAACAGTTGAGCCACTTGATGTAATGCCAGGTGGCGCGTCACGTATGCGAAACGACGAATCAGCTGTATCGGGATGTGCAATTACGCCTCGTGGCCTATGGTGCAGTGAAGAGGTAGAAGGTGCCAATTCTTGTGCAGAAGGAAAGCCTGATGGACGGCTATGTGTTTTCGTTGGAAAAGCACGTGGACTGCGATGGCTGAGTTGAGATTTCTCTAGATGGTAGATTACAGACGAATCTTCACTGTAGTCTCTAAATCGGGTGATCATTTCTTCCCTGATTTTGTTCCATGATTCATTGTTTTGGAAGATGTGCGTGAGGTAAAAGCGGAATGCCTCACCGGTGACATAGTCGTTAAAGTTGGCGACCATGTCCCGTTCCGTCCATGACGCAGCGGTAGCGTGGCGTTCGAAGAGGTTGAACCAGTCCTCTACGGCTCCATCGTCCGCTGATCCGGCGTACTGTGGGATGGCAAGGTCTGTCGATGATGCTGCCATGGTGATAGTCGTTGTGTGCAGCTATGACGTGCTTCGCCAGTTCATGTGTGGTCAGGACGTCTTGTTACTGCTCGTGGATGATGTGCGGCTGATGAAGTGGCTGCCAGGTCTTCATCCTGTCGACTTGTGTGACGCTATGAATGAGAGACGTCCAGCGGCACAGACGCCATACTTTTATTCTATTGCACGCGCCACCTCTTCCTCGTCGGCTTCTAACAGACATCACTGCCTTTATACGTCATATATATATATATATATTATATATATATATATATATATATATATATATATATATATATATATATATATATATATATAAGGCACAAAGAAAAATAAAGCAGAAGAAAAAAATTCCGAAGCACCCGACCGGTGATTGGAACCATCGATCCGGCGAGCTATTTATATGCACCATTTACCGTAGGTAATAAGCAAATCTCGGAGGAGCTTGAGCATGTTTTCTATCACGCAACGCTCCTAATCTTCTTTCATTTTGAAAACTGCCCTTGAGACGCGCAAGACAATGTGGCCCTTTTCTGTACCCACTCGTGATGTTGAAGAAAAAAAACAAAACGTCAGGCCTGCGCGGAACGCGCAGCACAGTCACAGCGAAAACTCGAAGAGCGGCATTTCTCGAGCCCGTTATAAACTCTCTTGTGGCTACTAATACAACTACACTAGCAACGTACCCACTACGCCACAAATGATAATTTTTGAGAAGTTGGAAGCACCCACCACGACATTACTCGTCATTCTGCGGAGAAGCGAGGTACCATCTGTAAATCATTATGAGCAGTTTCTTGATGCGACGGCTGATGACGATGAAGAATTATGACTGAGCCTTTTGTAATGGGTTGGAAGCTTTAAATGACCCACTAGTTACGTAATTCGCATTGTGTGACGCCCGGTCGTTATTTCATTCTCCCACCACGCTTTATAACATACGCTAACGTGAGAAAGAGATAGAGAGAGGGAATTAACTTTATTGAGACCCTTGAGGAAATGGATCATGAGAGCCTTATGCGCTTCCTTGGCAACCAATAGAAGTGCACTTGCGAGGAACCCACTACGCTATAAATAATTTTTGTGAAGGAAGGAAGCAGCCACTGCGCAATTTTTAGTCATTCTGCGCAGAACCGTAGTACCTGCTAAACACCTGTAAGGCATTATGTGCACTTTGTTGATGCTGTGGCTAATGACAATGAAGAATTATGACAGAGCCCTTTGTAATGGGTTGGAATCATTCAACAACTCACTCGTTGCGCAATTCGCATTGTGTGACGCCTGGTTACAGAATTCGCATTGTGTGACACTTGGTTGTTATTTTACTCTTCTACCACGCTACATTTATGTTAATGTGGTTCCTTCCCGACATGAAGACTGTATAGGGTCTTTTTGCAAAGCAGTTTCAAGCCCCGGCATGGCTCTGAGGTAGGATACTGGGCTCCCACGCAGAAGGCCCAGGTTCGAACCTCGCCCCATTTCGTTTTTTTTTTTCTTATTTCGAGCGATAGTGGTTACGCACAACGGCGGCGGCGGCGGACAACTACGGCGCCAAAAACGGCCCTTGTTGTGATCTCATAACAGCTTTCGCTGTAAAACAAAACACCGGACACACCTTACATCAGACGCCCCCGTGTGGCTGGAGACGTAGGGCGTCACTCCACGAGCCGTAGTTTAAAAGAAAAAGAAATATGAAAGAGCGTCTGATTTTTCATTTACGACATTTGCAGACGCAACGCTCCTAATTTTCTTTCAATTCGAAAACTGCCCTTGAGACGCGCACGACAAAGTGGCCCTTTTCTGTACCCGCTCGTGATGTGGAAGAAAAAGAAAAGAAAGAACACTGGGCACACCTTGCATCAGACGCCCCCGTGTGGTAGTTCCGCGCTTTAAAAGAAAAAGAAATATCTAAGAGTAATAATAATTTATTCTAACTATTCTATAATTCATTAGTCAGAGAATTCATACGTGACCACTTTCATCTATTAATTATTCGTTTCTTGGCCAATCCCCCAGATTGGGTGTGAGCCAATCATAAAGGCAATCATCATCTTATTCTCTATTGTCGGTACTTGCAGCGCGGTGCTCAAGCACAAAGACGTAACTGCGAAAGTTGTTAGGTCCCGCTTGCCCTGTGAAAGCCTGTGCGTTCTTTTCGGCCGTCCTTCGTTGTGCTACAGCGGCGCGCTGCAAGTATCGAGCTGCTTCTCGTTCTTCGTGTGACATTACAATTTCTTGCTATCGCATTCATTGCTTCGCCCTTGTGGTGAAACTGACTTTTTTTTCTTTAACGGCGAAGCTGCTCTTGTGGCATATTCGACTAGTCGTTTTGAAGCGCTCCAGAGCGCTCTGGCGACGCGCGTCACGTTCGGCTGGTCGAAATCGAGCGCTCTCACTACGTTCGGATGGTTCTTTCAGAGCACCGCACTCCAACTCAGAGCGCTCTCACTTTGCCCTCGGAGCGCGACCGAGATCTGGTCACGTGACTCCCGCACCTCGCCTGTTTGCAACAGAACACGTGGTGACGAGTTTCCTCTTCTGGTCTCTGCTCTGGCGTGTGGTTATAGTGTTCTAGAATATTGGGTAGTGAGCCCACTCTCCGGGGAGGGGGTACGTTGCCGCGGCGCAAAAAATGTAAACGAGTTTCGTTTTCCTGAATGCCCGCGTGGCGGCGCTACCATCGTCAGCCAGCTTTTCCTTTGTATGCCTCTTTGATCACTATTTTCTTTTTTTTGCTGTTATACTGTACCCATAATTTTGTTTATCCTAGACACTGTTACTTCGTTTATCTTTCACTATTTTTTATATCAGTGTATTTTTTGCTCCAGTTTTCCCTTTGTATGCCTCTTTGATCACTTTTTTTTTTTTACTTTTATACTGTACCCATAATTTTGTTTATCCCACACACTGTTACTTTCGTTTACTTTCACCATTTTTTCATCAGTGTATTTCTTTTACTGCAGTTTTTCTTTTGTATGCCTCTTTGATCACCTTTATTTTTTCTCATTAGGATGTACTATTATTATGTACTACTACGTCTTCTAGTCTGCCTTTGTTAACTGCCAATATTTTCCTTATGTGTAATTGAATTTGTACTATTTGTATTGTTGTATTGTAACAATTCAATATGCCCTTCCTGTAAAGATCCCTAATGGGATCGACAGTATGAATAAATAAATAAATAAATAAATAAATAAATAAATAAATAAATAAATAAATAAATAAATAAATAAATAAATAAATGGGAGCCTTCGCGCCTTCGCCCCGCTGCTGTAGGGCTGCTGCTGTGTTTCGGCGTCGCTGCAGGTTTTCGGCCGAGCATTGCTTCGTCAATACGTTCATTTTCAGTTCCTGTAGTTGTGAATAATGTAGATTGGTAGCAAGGCTTGTTCACGGGCTGCTTTTCATGTGAAGAACTCCATGCAGACAGCATTTTAGATGTGCTGACCATTGTGAAAGCAAGCTTTGGCAAGAGGTTGGGTGGCCGAAGCCATGCCTCAATGCTCTCTCAAAAAATAATCCAATTCTATGTTGTTACGCGACTTCATTTTTGCATTAAGGGGCTAAACACAGACAGAGCAGTGCAAACGCCAAAAGCAAAGCACTTCAAGATAAGCCGCTGCACTTAAATTGTTTTTTCCTTGCTATAGAAGATTTTTAAAATTTTATTATTGTTCCTGCGTTTAGATTTTACAAGTGTAGGTTAAACTTGGAAGTATGAATCTTCTACTGAATATTCTTTTTCTGTTTCACTGACCCAAATACAAGAAAATGCCAGATTTGAAACACAAGCAAGATAGTATGTTAATTGCCACTCGCCATGCATACTATAGCATTAAATCCTTAATTTCAATTGTGAATGGTGGCTTTGGTCCTTGGCGTACCATCAACAGTGCGATTAATATGATCTACCAGAAACGTCAGTAGATCTGTATAAAAATGCATGTGTTTGAATGGAAATGTGTCTATTATTTGTCATTTTTTTAGTATTTCTTCTGATTCACTGTCTTCACTTATTGTGTGAACAATATGTGTTGAGTATTCATGTGCTTTTGTGAACTTTTTAAATTTATGCTATGCTAAGTATGCTATTGAAAATATTTAGCGTCTCTTTGTGAGTATTTTTCTAGCATCTATTGGGCTGTTTTAGGAGACATGCTTTTTGCCGCACACGCTGATAAGTACAAAATGGGGCAGGCCCTCTTCAAGCTATTTCAGCTTTTTTCCATCTGTTTTCACTTTGAAAAAAAAAATGAAAGTGATTGATACGCATGGCTTTTGTGGAGAATATAAGTTCATTGTGCTGCCCCACCAAATAAACTTTTCACTTATTTCCGCGAACGATTGTTGTCTACATTTTTCCACACCTTCATTACAAATTCATTTTTCTAAATACAGGAGTGCGGACAAATAGTTCTGTAGAAAAGAGTGCATATGAACCTTTTAGGCACTATTATAGTGTCAGCAGAATTGCTAACTGAATTTGCACTCAACTGATAGCGGTGTTTGCATGCAATTTCTTACACAAATATAATTTCCAGCATGTGAGGGGTCTTCAAGAAGCAGAATCTGATTGCATGGTCTATCCCTTACTTTCGGTCTTTTATTTCTTGGGCATGATTAGAATAGGTCTTTCCTGCTGTGCACTCCCACACTTTTCTTGCACTTTCAGGAGAATATATCAACTGAGAGCGCGTAAGGTGCTTAAGTTTGTAGTAATATTGTTTTATTTAGTGAGATTATGACCTCACTAAAGAGACTACCGAGTACAAACGCTAGCATGAAATATTAGTTTCTTTTATCTAAAGGCAATCGATGTCAGTGCACGTTTAAAGAACCCCAGGTGGTCGAAATTTCCGCAGTCCTCCACTACGGCGTGCTTCATAATCAGAAAGTGGTTCTGGCACGTAAAACCCCATAAATTAATTAATTATCTAAACGCAATAAAACTGCGAGATTTTTTTTTTTAAGCGAGAGCTCGCTACTGCAATACAAAACTGGCGGTTTACAGCATATATTGCATCCGGCGCCCGCTGATGACGCGCTCATGTTTAGCGATACTTCATGCGCCAGAACGACGGCCAAAGCAAGAATATGCTCACGCAAAAGAAAAAAAAAAGCAACGAAAATGGCTATGTACAGGGGTTGCACACGAGTAGTTTGTGCTTGAAGCGCTGGCAAACTAACCTTCGCGCTGAGGGCAGCAACGCGTCGCTTACATTGCAGGTGGTGGTGGCGCCATCTACCAGGTGAGACATAAAGTGCGTCAGTGCAAGGCCTCCAGTCAGCCCACTACCCCTTTCTAGAACACTTTAACACGGGCCTCTAGCATTTCGCCTCCATCAAAATGCGACCGCCGCGGTCGGGATAAAACGCGCGACTTTCGGGTCAGCAGCCGAATGCCGTACTGTACCAGGACTGTACCACCGAGGCGGACACAAAGAAAATGAATTGCAAAGCGTCAGCGTAAGCTAGTCGTTTGCTACACGCATATCTGCCATGGTTGACTAGTTGTTCGCGTCGTCTCACTCTTTTCCCTCATATATTCAGCGCTTCGTGTTCTACGTTGATAATGATACGTCCATCACAATCATGATACCTAGCTAACGGAGCAACACGCGTGAAAGGATATGTCAGAAATAACAGCGCAAGGGGATCCACCAGCAAGCGTCAGGAAAGACATATATTTCCTCGGTTGACAGAATGAAAACATTCATTTTGTACGGATACACGCGTGCCTAACACTTCGCAGTGACGTAAAACCACGCTATAGAGCTTCGTTATCGCGTTGATGCCTAATATGGGCCAAAAATATCAAGCCCATAGCAGATCATATCACAGCCTTCGGAGCGGAATGAGTGTACGGGTTTAGCGCGGCAGCGCCTCTGGCGAGAGTTCACCACAAAAGCTTCACGCGTCATCACGGTTTTCGCACGGCGCCTTGGCCACTCTCTCATAATTCTAGACCACACTACCACGCTACTGTGGTTTGAACTGGAGCCTTCGCACACATCGTATGGAGACGTGTGTTGTTGCGATAAAGAAAATAACACGCGAGAAGATAAGTTTGTTAGGTGTTAATACTGCGTAAAAGCTCACGAAGACTTCAAACTTAGCTATTCAGTAAGCTTTCTACACTGGCAGCGATAGCAGCATAAGTTTCCGCCGAGTTTTCTGAAGCCCTTGTTTTGTATCTGTCCGTGCGGCTCTCCTTCATTAGTTTATGCTGGGCGCGCTGCGCGGAAGTTGTTTATACGGATTGTGCTGCTCCTGACCTTTCACTTCTTTATTCCGTGTTTTGCGAGTGCCGTGATCATTGAGACCACGGACGAAGCTGTAAAGAAGCTATATTTCGCCGCATGCACTATAACCGCTACAACAACGGACCCACGGGTGAGTGTATACGTTTTCAGTAGGATGCCTATCGCACCGTAAACTTCTCCGCTAAGAAATTGGCGCCAAAGCTGCAGAGATGAACGCGGTCGGCTTGGTGTGCGATTACTCCTTCTCCAGATTTGCTGATTCTGTAAGCCGCGGGCCACGGTGCGCCACAGGCGTTCGGCCGTTGTTGAAGGTAAGTTCGCCATTTCTTGTTACCTTTGCAACTATAGCGCTCGATAATTGTGCAAAGTGAATAGACAGTTTTAGAGTAGGGTACGCAAAGATAGCGTTCGTTGCCTACGCGCGCTATTTCCGCCACTTACCCCCATATTCTATAACGTCCCTTCACTCAACGCGTCACCTTGACTTTAGAAAGTAGGGAGCCTATATGACCTCCGTAACGGCCGTTCGTGTAGGCTATCAGAAAGTCGATGGGAGCGCCGTCTCTAGGCAGAACCAGAGCCATATATATACCCTTCGACTCTCGGCAGAACAAGTCACCGCATGTCAGCGACAATCTGCAGCGATTCTTGAAGAAGCGCGGCGTCATTTTCAGTCGAGCAGCGGCGCTGTGCTGAACTCGGTCATGTGAAAGACGAAATTCGAGTCGAGGCTCGTTCGAGAATACGGGGGTACGCAAGACGATAGCGTACGTCGCATGCGCAGAGGCGACAAACGCTAATGCTAACCTTTGCGCACCCTATTCTGAAACTAGGCAGTTTTAGAATAGCGTATACGCTAAGTTAGCGCTAGCGTTCGCGGCCCGCTATTTCCGTCGTTTCACCGGAGCCCGCAAGCGGTTAGCGTACGACGCATGCGCAGTTGCGCAAAAAGCCAACGCAAAGCTTTGCGTACGATATTCGAAAACTCCCTACTATCCATCCTAAAACTGCCTATTAAGCGTCTTGCGTTGCGTTAAGGGTTGCTAGCGCGACATGTTTCACGAGTATCTGACAGCGTAATTCTTGTGGCATACATGATCAAGCTGTCGTATACCATGAATATAGATTAGCGTTTTCGTTCATGGAAAGGTGTCCATTTTTATTTTCGCCTTAGTGAAAATTTTTTCGAATGATACACTAGTTCCTATGTTCGTGTGCATGTAGGGCTCACGGATATAAACACGACAAATTAAGACTAAGTGATGCACGTATACATGCGTCACTGGTATAGCACCGTCCGGCACGCGTTCATGCTAAGCGTGCTTCCGGCCGTACATGTGTACGACGTATGTACAACGCTTCGCGTTCATTACACATCGAAAAACTAAACTCGCGGACAACTTTTCTTGGCAATGAAGGGAAAGCTACGGGGGCGGAGCGTCTGCACATGTACTGCTACGCGTAGTAGTCCGGTTTGGCGCGCGTCTCGTGTCGCCGTGGAAAGTGATGGCTAGCGTTGCATTTCGACGCAAACGCTGCTTAGCGTCTAAAGGCCGTTTCACATGACACAAAACAGAGCGATTTTCAGGCTGCGAATTCGCTCGCAGCGAAAAAAAAAGGCCGATCGCTCTCGCCGCAGCGGTCAGCGGCGAGCGACCAACATGTTGGAAATTTCTCGCTCTGTTCGCAGCGGCGGAGCGATTTTCCAGTCGAGACCCGTCGAAATTGTACCGACCCGGCCGAGCCATCGAAATTGCGCCAACGGGTTTGTTTTGGTTATGGCCGTTGTTGCGTATTTTCAAGTGAATTTAGATTGTAAAGTGTTTTTAAATGACAAGACAGGCGTTCTCTTCGCTACCGGTGATGAAAATTTAAGAATACCGTAAAACACAGATTGTTATATTACATTCGAAAATTATGCAGTGTCTGCCACGAACAACGGCAGCAAGCAACTTTGCGCACCGCGGCAGTCGCAGAGCAGCAGAGCGAAAATCGCAGACCATTCGCGGTCCATGTGAAACGAAACCGCCATTAGCGGCTGTTGCGAACAGAGCGAATAGAGCGAACCGAGCGATTTCCTTCGCTGCAATCGCGGCATGTGAAACAGCCTTAAGGTACGGCTAAAAGGCGCGGCTTTTTCACGCTCGCAAAAACGCAAAGTGACAATGTATAAAGTAAAAGAAATGCAAAGATCTGGCTTGTGTGCGCTGCGTTCCGTCTCAAAAAGCTACATGTAGAAAATGAAGGAGTATTTTATATATCTCACGCAGAAAATACGGACGCAATTGTGGGACTACATTCATTAGCGGTAGGATACGTGCATTGTGGCTCTGTAGCCTTCGCTTCGTTGCCAAGAAAAGTTGTCCGCGAGATTAGAGCCCATCTTTTTTTCCGTCGTTTTTTTTTTTCTTTTCATATATTTTAAAATGGTAACAGTAGGGAAGGAAAAGACACGCTCCTTCTTGTAACCACAGCAGGCGCACGGCCACTCAAAGTCCGAAGACAGCAGCTCTGTCGCTGGCCATTTTCAGGACTTCTTTTCTTTGTACCACTCGAGCGTGTCCTGTCAAAGAATCGAGGGGTGTTAATACGGCTTAAGAATGTTGGAAAACTTTTTGACGCTTTAGAGCGGCCCCTTCGCCGCTGCGGTGGCGGATCAAGCGCGTGCGCGGAGTTTGGTGTGCGGACCCCAACCTCTAAAAAATGAAAACAATAATAAAAAATGGTGGAGGTTGAAACCTATATAGCTGTACCGTCGACTCCTGTTCTTTCGCAATACCCAGCCTCCTTTTTTTTTTCCTTCGCTTGAAACTCGGGATGGGGAGTTTGGCTCCCGAAAAACAGATGTTGCCGACTGCCAAAAGAACGCCCTCCCTGTCTTTCTCCGAAGGGATTTGTCATGAACTGTTTTTTAACACTTTTTTTTTCACTTATATCGATAAAAGAAAAACAATGCAAAAAAAAAAGAGCGGCCCGCGTATTTTCTACAGACCCGCCTATGTGTAGTTGTGTGGTTTGACACTGTCTTCCCACACGAAGAGACAAAGAATTGTGTTTTGTAGATATGTTGCGCTATGGACATTGAAAGAGGTTGACCACTGCGTTTTCTTTCTCTGACCTGAAGGTCGCAGGATCGAATCCCAGCCGCGGAGGCCGGATTTCGATGGAGGCGCAATGCTGGAGGCCCGTGTGCTTTTATTTTGGTGCACGTTAAAGAACCCCAGGTGGTCGAAATTTCGGGAGTCCTCCACTATGGCGTCCCTCATAATCGTATTGTGGTTTTGGGACGCTAAACCCCAAGAATTGCGGCTTTTCTTTCTGTGAAGGAAATCCGGAATATCGTAAGAACCAGGGAATGGGGACCCGGAGCGATGTCCAAACGCGCGCCGTTGCAAGTGCATTGGCTGAAAGGCCATGTTGTTCCGAAGAAGTCTAATTGGCGTTCTAACCGCAGGAAGACACTCTAACTGCTGACTCGAAGGTCGTGGGATCGAATACCGGCCGCGGTGGCCGCATTTCGATGGAGGCGAATGCTAGAGGCCCGTGTACTTAAATTTAGGTGCACGTTAAAGAACACCAGGTGGTCGAAAGTTCTGGAGCCCTCCACAGCGGCGGCGTCCCTCATAACGATATCGTGGTTTCGGGACGTAACATCCGAACAATTATTATTATTAAGACGCTCTAAGAAAAACCTGTTGCTCTTTTTGGTGAGTCGTGGCTTGCCGCATATATGACTCCCTTTAGAGGCACGCGTTAACTCTCTTTGGAGAGTCGCACCTCCTATTACTTGGTGAAGAGAGTATTATGATCTTCAAAGAGAGAGAGAGAGAGAAAATTTATTAGAAGGCAGTGAGGTTGGCCTGGGTTAGTGCGCATCTATCTATGCTGCTACTCTGCACAGGGGGAAAGGGAAAGGCATAAAACGAGTGATAATTGGAAGGGGAAGAAGTGTAGCTTATACAACAACCACGCAACATAGCGGTTTCGCTATACTGTCTGGAGTCCAGTCCTGTGCCATTAAGATAATCTATTTAACGTGCATCTTTATAGAGAGCTACGTATGTGGCAGCTTGACGTTACGTTGTGTGAGGAAAGAAAAATGTTTCGCTGATGTCTTACAAAAATCGATTCGTTGATTGGCTTAGTGTGTAAAAAGATCAACTTTGGTCATAAACGTCATGCATTGCAGAACACGGGTATAGTTTTGGAACACAAGTTATGTCAACAGACAAACCAGAGCAGGCAAGAATCGAACATATGCCTTGTGTGTTTGGTGCTCTACCTTGTATTTTTTCTCAAAAAAAAAAAGACAAAATTACGAAAAGTTGTACAAAATGCATGGTCCTTGGTGTCCTCCGTGGTCGCGCAGCATTTCTATAAGCGCTTCGTTTAACGGTACCTTGTCCCCTTAACCTTTGTTCAATGTGCTTCGCTTTAAAATATTTTCACGCCTTTTAAAGCGCGTCCAATAGTGCGTGACGAATCCCAGTACAAAAGATGCGAGGATCGGCTTACCAAGTTTCTATTGTTAGCTGCTGCTCGCTTAGCGTGTCTTTGTGTGCCATACGAGTAAAAGTTGCGCCCACACATCCTTCTTCCTTTCTCTCTTTCTTTCTTTTTTTTTTTTTTTTGCTTTCCTTTAACTTCTTCCTGTTCGATTTCACGCTGCGGTTGTTCCACAAAACTGAACGTTTATGCCTTAATAAAAAGACCGCGTGCGAACGACTTGTGAACTTAAAAGAGCATTTACGGTTTGTCCCCAGCCGAGGTTCCAGTACCCACTGGATACGAGCGTTAACCCCAAACTTTCACGAGAATTAGGCGGGCGAAATTTCCGCGATCATCGGCGTTTACTGACGATTATCTCGACGAAGATAATCTTAAATAAAACTTGCTCTTGGGCGAGTTGGTGTTGTATCCAATGCATTTTTTAGCGCGAAAGTAGGAAGCAAATAATTATAAGAAAGAGAAGAACACAGTGCACAGGGCGAGCGCTAAACACCAACTGACCTTAATTTCAGAAAATACCGCAGAAGGTAGACCCTTTGAGCGCATGCGCGCAGCAGTTACGTCCCTAACAATGCATCAAATAAAAAAGCTAGACTCGCTATTTAATAAATAGATAGAAGTCTCGCTGATACACTCCGTGCCCTTGGTCTTAATGTGATAAGCTTCCAGAAACTATCTTCCCAAACTATCAGCACGTCAACTTAGGACCTTAATTATTCTCGCGAAGCTGTGGTGCACACATGCAAGCAGTCCAGTGGACGGGCAAATTCGCATTGCCTTCATTTTTCAAACACTGTTAATATTCAAAGAAAATTCGCTTCCTAGTTTGGCCCCAGAAAATGTATGTGAAGCTGGCCTTCAGGAGCATAAAATGACGCAGGCGCCCCCTAGTGCCATGTCGTGCCGCTACGTGATAACGTCGTAATGATTTTTTAAATACGCTTGCTTTTCGGTACGGGCTCTGTAGAATGCGCACATTCTTCGAACCCTTCACTATAAGAACCACTTCAAATGCTGGGGCGTGACTTGTACTTCTCAGTAAAGTGAGCTTAAACCTCCATGGCACAATGCTAAGTAGACGCGCCTTGATCCAGCATTCACAAGAAAAAAAAAACAAAATTCATTCAACCGGCCGCCACTCTATATAGCCGTGTATGGGTGCCTCAATATGGAAACCCTCGAATTCCCAGGCTCTTTTTATGTTCTGTGGCCCCGTGTTTTCCCTCGCGACCTGCGCTCTGCTCTTGAAGTGTTTTGCCAACGGACGTCGTTATAGTACGCGCTGATGTTTATTTTCACGGACGTAAGAACCTTTCCCATGCATATATAGCACAGGCGTGCTCTTTGCGAGCAAGTGACACATATATAAGCGGCAACGGTAAAAATCACGAATACGCGCACAGGGCGCTACTTATATGCTATTGATCTGCTGGGATTCTCGGTCACCAAAGCCCCAGCAAGTACATTTCCGTCAAATCTCCCGCGTTCAATGAGTCCCACTAAGCGCAGACGAGGGCTTCGCCGTCGAGCACGAGATTACGGCGGGGAAGTCGAAGTGACGAATGCAGCGGCTACTGGAAGCTCGGAGACCTTGAGCACCTCTCCGCCGCTCCTCTTCTTCATCCCTGTCAAAACAACAGCACTGTCGGCCTTTCCCACGGTGGGAACTCGGGTGTTTGTGGTTTTCGCACCGGCCGCGTGGCGCTGAAGTGGCGCTGCATGCCTGCTGCCTGTCCGCGGTCCGTCCGCAGCTTTTTCGGGGCACGCGACGCCGCCTATGGGAGTCAAGTGGCGGCACGCGGACTCGTGATCCCTTGGCCCCAGCCCCGAGAGCACGTGCAGCAGCAGCAATAACCCTGGCGAATGCGCGCTTGTGGTTTTAGTGCAAACACCAGGGAAGATGCGGGAGGCTGTGGCCAAAAAGTACAGGGTCCATGCCAAGTTCGTTGATCGGCCAGTGGGTTGCATGGATATGTGAATGAATAGATAGAATGATGGATAGTACCTCAATTGAAGTGATACGGTTGCCGATGCCACCTAGCTGGTTATTATTGCCATGATGTGATGATATGGCCAGTAGGTTGCATGGATGGATGAATAGATGGACATGTATGAGTATCTCCTTTGAAGTGGGGTGGTTGCCGATGTCACTTAGGTGGTTATTATCGCCATGATGTCGTAGATACGGCTAGTTGATTGCATGGATGGATGAACAGATGAATAGTATGAGCATCCCCTTTGAAATTTGGTGGCTGCGGACGCCATCAAGCTGTCTGTTACTGCAGTGGAGTCATAGATGCTGACGCCGTCTGTTCGGCTCTAGCTGACATTTTGTCGCTAAGCACGAGCTACGTATTCTAAGCAGGCTGTAGTTGGATCCTCAAGGTCTGTGTACAGAACGAGGCTCAGATACATCGGTGTATCTGTGCGCATTTTTCTGTGTTCTGTCTTTTTTTTTTATTTTTGCGCTGTTTTACCTTTACCAAGTATGAATCAACTCGCCCAGGCATCCGTTTTATCTGGAACTCTTAACAAATGGCCGGACTTCTCATTAAAATAGTCAGTAACGAAAGCTTTATCGGTCTTAACTGATTCATTATACTTCTATTTTCCGTGTCTTCAGTGGAAATGTCCGCAGCTCGCACTGCCAATATCCATTGATGGATAAAGCTTGCGCTCTGCCGCGCTTCTTTTCAGAGCGAGCGTCACCGACTCGTCGCCACAGCCATGCATGCCGTAGTCTTTCCCCCAACACGCGTCCAGTCCACGCGAGTGAATCGGGATGTTTGCGCTTGGGAGCCAAACCCCGTTGCCTGCAGGAAAGTGGGTTCGGAAAGGCGCATGGGGCTCCCGATGTGTGGCACGTTATGCCGCATGGTGGCTTAGGTTAGTTGCGTGCTCGAGGCGCTATGCATGGGACAAGGCGCACTTGATATACGAGGCGAGTGCTCGGTGCTTGTAAAGCTGACAAACAGACACAGAACTTTATTTGGGTCCTGAGAAACGCTACTTTTTTAGAGCAAGCTAAAATTTATTTCGAGCTGCACCACAGGCATGGAACATATCTATTCCAAGATATGGAGAAATGATGATCAAGAAACAACACATAAACGTCGCCATGCATGTCTTTTTTTTTCACCATCTTTCGTCGCGTGTTGTAGCGCTGCCTTCATCTGATCAAAGCGTCATTATCATCTTTATAAGCGTCGTTATATAGGCGGCGACCTATATCGATTAGTAGTGTATATGTCGACACAACCAACACTTGTTAATTACTCTCACGAAGGGCTTGTTTTCGTATCAGTCAGACCTGTTTTATCCATGTAGTACATCTGAACGATGCTTCTTGGTTCCGATTCTGTCTGACATGCGCACATTTCCTGTGTGTGTGTGTGTGTGTGTTTGTTTGTTTGTTTGTTTGTGTGTGTGTGTGTGTGTGTGTGTGTGTGTGTGTGTGTGTGTGTGTGTGTGTGTGTGTGTGTGTGCGTGCGTGCGTGCGTGCGCGCGCGTGCGTTGCAATACGAGTGGAGATTCGTTCGTCATCCGCGATTGAAAAACTGCGTATCTATCGCGCAGTTCACACGCCAGAACATTTCGGAGAATCGCGATGTTAGCACGGTCATAACATCCCCCCCCCAAAAAAAAAAAATGTCACGAAAACAAAATAAACGCCAATTTGTGTATGTGCGCGCGCCTTCGGAGAACTCCTGCATCAGAATCTCAGTGATTCCACTCCTGCGCCAACTGCGTCAAAGTGCGCCAAATTGTATTTACTGCGCCATCCTGATAATATCGACTAAAATTGCGCCAAACTGCGCCAAACTGCGCCAAAGTCTCGGGTTTGGGGGCGTCTATCACCGGCAATCGCACCACCGGCGCGTCAGAGCATGTGCAGCTCGATCTTGGGGCTGCCAATAAAGTCGCAACCATAAACCAAGAATTATTCCGCTGAATAAATAGCTTAAGAAGGGTAGAAGCGCACTGAAGACGAGCACACAATGAAGACACACACACGCACACACATAGCATGGAATACCAACATGGAATACCAACATGCCCACTTTACCACTTTGGTGAATAAATAGCGCTCGCGCGTGCGTTCCGAGTACCTAAGCCACGATGCCATGCACGGTGCCGACGCAGCTTCTGTTCTGCAAGTCGGCTCGACAGCAAAACGCGCTCTCCGCAGAGGCTCGTGACGTCTAGACCTATCGGTAGCGAGAAAGTGCGACGGCTATTTATCGGCGGACGTCGTCTGTTCCAGAAACGCTGCTGATAGCTCGTTTCAAGCGTCGCACGGCACGTAAGGAAAGCAATGTTCAGTAATAACTAGATGCGTGCCGCTAAAATGTCTGTCACTTCTGTTTCCGGACATCGCGGAATGAAATCTGGGATCGCTAGCAGTAGATATATGGAAGAATATCGAATTTTCCTTGCTTTGCGTTATGGAAGAGCACGCGAACGGTGGAAACGCGCTGACACTTTTCCTCAGATATAATTTATCCATGGATCTTCATCCAGAAGAGCTTTTTCGTAATTCCTTCCGCCAGCACGTCCGAGTTTGTAATCACTCTGCGGTAAATACCCCCTAAAAAGCCCCGCCCTTTCGATCTCACGTGCTAGGGTTCCAATTCGAACTTTTTGCTTGCTTTTTTAAAAAATGTCATCTTATTAGTAAAAACATATCTCCTGGTAGGAGCAGCCGCAAATGCGCAGCTGTCAGTAGCGGGCCCGTCGCTGACGGCCCACAGTGAAGCGGCTACGCCATGTTACACGTCCGCCCCTCGCTTTCAGGGGTCAATAGCTAACGGTTAAAAAAACTCGTTTCGCTTAAGGGCGAAGCAATGAATGCGATATCAACAAATTGTATTGTTAAACGAAGTAAGGCTAGCAACTAACTCTTTTGGATCAGATCTCGCGTAACTCAACAAAACGCTGGTTTAAGGGAATATGGCCGCTCCAGGAACCGAAGCGTTTTCTTGCTCTGAGTTCTCTAAACGAGCCGTCTCCTGATGCCTCGAGATAGCGCGCGCGCAAGCGACTGCGCCCTTCGAATGATGCGGTCCCCCCCCCCCCCCCCCCCCTCCCTCCGCTCCCCTGGCGTCCCTTCATGCTCCTTACGAAAGATGGACGGGGCGTTTCCTCTCTGTTTGATAAGCAATCGACGGCAGGCCCGCAAGCGGGAAGATGTTATCTCATGCGCTGTCCGTGCGACGGAGACAGACGGCCGGCTAGTTTAATCTCCGCTTCAGCCGCGATCGTCGCCAGCGCTCGCGAGTTTTTACCAGCGGCTCGAATGCGCGTGGTGATGTTAATAATTTAGACTCTATACGGAAAATTACGGCAACGGCGACCGCAGAGGTCCGCCGAGAGTGTCCATATAATTGCTATCACAATAAAAATTTTTAAAAAGTTGAGGAGCCATTTCACTCTGTGAAGTGGATGATAAGCGAAGCTGTTTCGCGCATGGCACAGAGGTGACATGGTGGAGGACAGTTTGGTATGTAAGGCCAGGCTGTTAACGTTCAATACGCAATATTAATGCGAAAGCCTTAGATGCTTTATCAAACATGAAAATTGACCGTCGGCGACGTCAATCGATTGATGCTAAAAATAATCATCATGTGATGGCGTCATCATCACGCCATAGATCGTCAAAACTTGTGACGTCATCATGGCGTCATATGTCGTGACGTCACGTGATGACGCCATCACATGAGATCGTCACTTTACACTGCTTCCGTGATCGGTGCGCCGATCATGGAGCTAGCGCAAAACCAGTTGAGGTGCAGAAAGCTTGCAGAGAGAGAGGGGGAGGATCTACCCGTCGATCGAGAAGGCAAAGAACCTGGCTTTCGCATTGGGGTTGTCTTAGGGGAATGCATCAGGGACAGTGTGGCTCTTTGGCATTGAGGCACTGCTGTACATCACGGCGTTTGTCTACCATGTCTGCTGATAACCACATAGGTGTACTTAGAGTGTTATTTTATAAAGTACAATTTTCTTGACCCGGTATTCTGTTTATTTGCTAGTGTCGAAAATAATCGCCGAAGAGGTTAATCCAGAACACTCAACTGCATGAGCCCTTATTTTTTCATTAGCGAGTGAAATATGGAGTTCTCCTGAGCATAGGCGTGCGCAGGGTTCCCCATCAGGGGGGAGCGAAGGTTCATCGCAACGCCCCCCCCCCACCCTACTAAGTCAATGTATGGGGCAGATTTTGTGCCCCCCCCCCCCTCTTAGGTGACTAGAAGGTTCAATGTACGGGGCAGATTTTGCGCCCCCACTCTTAGGTGATTAGGGGGGGGGGCGCCCCCTGCCCCCCCTGTGCGCACGCCTATGCTCCTGAGATGATTTTTCCATGAGGTTTGCAATGAATCCAGTATTTCTAGCCTTCATAAGAGCCTATAATAATATTCGGGTGCTTGAATGTTAATGCAATATGCTTCTGTAGTGCACTCCAGGATGTAAAATTCGCTGCTCCAAAGTGCTCCAAGATGAAAATTTTGCTGCTCCAAAGTGCTCCAAAACGGAAATTTTGCTGCTCCAAAAATTGCTCCGAATCAGAAGTCCTCGGTAGCATCACTGGAATCTTGATCGCCGTTGAATCATGCCGGGGTGGTGTGTAGGGCAAGAAATAGGGAAGAGGAAGGTGTGCAAGGAAATAAAGATGTCAACCTTACAATACACAATGTTCACGGCGTTGATGTCCCCCTGTTTTTTTTTCCTTTTTTTCGCTTCTATCGCTTCCCGCGGCGTCCCCACAGTCACTTTAGCGAGTGAACAGTGTTTATGATTTTGCCCCTTGTCCCGCATTCCCTACATGTATCGCTCGCCTTTCTGTCCCTGCCAACCTCCGCAACTTCCCTCTCTCACTCCTCATTCTCCCCAAACACGCGTCGCGTTCCCGTACGTCGTTAGGCCTAGCGACGAAAATGGCTTCCTCCTCTTTCTACCTTTTTTTTCGCCGCCCGGAATTTAACGGCTCGCCGCAGTTTTTTTTCTCCCCGCGATAAGCATAACGACAACGCGTCGACGCCGATGGAACGCTAGAGTCCGTAACTCGGTGGGGAAACGTATAGAAAAACAACGCCAAACGAAAGAAGGGACTTCTTTCCCGAAAAAAAACAAAGCTAAAAACAACTACCGACCCAATGTGGTTTGCGTAGGTTCTCGCGTTGTTCGTTTGATATCCTATCTTTCTCTCTGCGATGTGTTTTCCGTTTTCCTCTTTATCATGGCGTCTCTTTTTACGTTTGCTTCACGGCGTTATGTATACACACTTCTTTCCGCTCCGCAGTCTCTCGCATTCCCGTTGCAAACGAGATTTTTTTTCGCCTCGCTCGCAGCAGCGAAAGAAGAGAGAATTTGGCGTAGCTTTCGGAAATGGCTGGGGAAACTGTACAATAAAGATGTCGGCGTACCGAGCCTCTTCTTTCTTAGGTGTTCTCTATTCGCGGGTTTTTAAATTAGCTTTTTTAGACCTTGTGTTTTATATACAACGTAGTTCAGTTCAAACTGAGCGTCTGCTATTTTACTTCTGTTCGTCTCATTGTTCGTCTGCTATGTTTTTTTTCCCTCGCGTTGATGCAGACGACTTTGAGGCACGGCGCGAAACAGCGTCGTCTGCTTTGTTTGTCGAGGTAATAACATCGTTTATTCAGCTCTCTTTTCTTTCTGTATTTTTCCCCTTCGCTTCCGCAGCGGCGCGCGCGGCGTATAATTTTACTATCTCTAAACCTCGGCACTGGCTTCACACACACACACACGACAACAAAGCGTGATGTGCTCGTAGGTTCGCCGTAATAGCACCGTAAAAGTTGGCAAAGCTTATCGCTGCCGCCGGTGCTGCCGCCACAGACTCCATTTCCCTTGCTGCGGCTGGGTTCCGTCTCTCTGTTCTTTTTTGTTTTTGTTTTGTTTCCCTTTATAAACTGGTAGCTTCTGCAAATCTTGGCTTTTCGTAGCGTGTCGGATTCGTTTAATGTAACACCACAGTGTTGAAATATTCAGCAAAGCGTCGACCACTACTCACTGACATCGTTAGCACTAAGTTTCAAGCGTTACCACACCTGCCATCCAAATGTGACATCATTGTTACCAGTAAGTTTCGTTACCACACCTGTCATCCAAGTGCCGAATCTGAAGTTAACGCGTCGCCCATTCTGCCCGGTCATGTGGTACTCTTGCAAATGGGTCTACGCTACAGAGCAATATCATGCTGATTTAGGCGCTGCTATCCTTTCCGTTACCGCAGGGAGCTGAATCACGTGACAGCACCCCGCGACGACGACAGCGCACGCGCGTGCGTATAGTAGCTTCAACTGGGGAATAATGTGAGTTAAGGTCTCATTATTGCAATATCCTCAATGAGAGGGGGGTGGGGGTGGGGGTACGCATGTTTATTGATGTAGGTTACTCTGCTTGTATACGTTCCACGATTAAAAAAAAAAAAAACATTAGAGCCGACCGTAATCCTTGACTCCGGTACCTGGCACGTCGGCATTCGTATGCCCTGGTGTATTCCTTGCGCTAGCTTTATGCTGTGTCGCACCGCCGAAGAGGATCCCAGAGGCCACGTAGAAAGAAACACGTGGTTGAGATCTGCTCCGCCAGGTGCCGCAACGATCCCAGCAGCTCGCAAGAAGACCACTTCCTTTTTCAATTAACTCATTTAATTAACATCCGTTAATTATCCTGTCCGGTAATTGACTCTCAAGTAAACTTATCCCCCGAATCTTATGTAGTATGTGTCCCCCGGCATCATACAGCTCTTAGCTTGAACAAGAGCCATCGATTTCGTACCACTTTTATCTTGTACAAGACACTTTCTTAGTATTCGGAAAACCGGAAGTGCTCGACCGGAAGGGCTTGGAAGAGAAACAAGAGTGTCACTCGGTGCCTGTGTTACTACAAACAAATGAACAAACAAAAATGAAATACGCGGAACGAATATTAACGAAGGTTAGGGCGACTGAGGGAATCCCGGGATCACGTATACGCATTAATCTCAACTCGCAGAAAGAAAACTTCTTAGCGAAATACAAAAATAAATGTTTTCTCTGCGTGATTACACCTCCCTAATTCCTCCGAAACGCGACGCTTTTCCTGTTTAAGCTGTTGTATACATGTACTTCTTAAATCGACTTTCGAAAAGCTGCAAACATCGGAGCAAGTCGAGACAACGTCAGCACCGGCGATATAACGTTTCCCTCTGTTTTCCCGGTCGCAAAAGATTGCCGTAGCCCGAGGGTTATCGGGAAAAACTGCGACCCCGCAGAATACAAAGCAAGGGCCGTGCGCGTCTCGTTCACCACGAACTTATATCTAAGTGTATATAAAGCTGTGCGGCTTCTGTCAAGCCAAAGTTTATCGCACTTTGAAATGTCCCAGCCTTTTGATACAGTCCATTTCGCTCTATCCATGGTTTTCTTACCTCAGGCTAGAAGAGTACAAGATATCGCACACCTCAGCGACCGTGCGCTGCATTAAAGGAAGTGTCGACAGTGATTATCGCTGTTTGTCCAATAGGTTTGGGACGTCGTGGGGAGGACGCTGCGAGAAAAACGTCTAAATCTATTCTAAACTCAGACGTGTAGCGAGTTTCCGATGGCGCAGACATTTTTTTGTTTGTTTGTTGTTAAGCAAGGAAGCTGAACTTAGAAGGGCGAGCCGTTCCTTAACGATAACGACCGAAAGTTAGCGAAGAGTTCCGAAAAGACAGATTGGCGAGAAAAACTTGGGTCGTAACCGATGTCATTAAAATAAACTTGTATACATAAAATAGTGACCTTATCTGCTCGCCCAGGGGTGAGTGCGTTGCTTGCGACACGGATAATCGGAGACTTTAAAAAAATGTTAGCAGGTGGGAGCCATATGACTCTTTTATGTCCGTTTTCTTTGACTTTTAAGGCATCTGTCTTTCTATATATTGGTCTTAGTTCGTGACAATGAGGCGGCGTGCTTGTGGATTTCTGAGATTCACCTTACTCAAAAATTAAAAAGAACATAGTCATCGGGTTCGTTCAGCTGGCGCTAAAGAGATCACGGGCGAAATAATATGCTTTGCGAGTCAGTCTTAATTCACAGGAGTCATTCTTGAATCACTTTAATGTACGTTGATTCGCATTTTTTTACTTGATTCACTTCATTGAAACTTAAATCACTTACTTGATTCTTGATTCTTACGTTGGTTTACTCTTGGTGTACTTTGTTGTACGTTGGTTATTTTCGTATACAATTTGATTTCCCTTTAATTTGCACGCATAAACTTCCCGCATCATTAAATCATGCATTTAACGCCTTTTGGTATCATTGGCGTTCACGCCACCGAAACGTTAACTTTCTTTATCTTCCTGGCTATATTCATAAATGTTGCAAATATCCATTTGTACTCTTGTCATAGGCGTGTGCAGGGGGGGGGGGGTGGAGGCAGGGGAGGCGGCCGCGCCCCCTAGTCACCTAAGAGATGGGGGTGCGAAGTCAGTTCCATACATTGACTTAGTAGGGAGGGGGGGGGGGCACTGCAATGAACCTTCGCCACCCCTTTACCCCTTCATGATGAGGAACCCTACCCACGCCTGCTCCTTAATGATTCGCGCTGAACATTCCCACAATATAATGCCGCGGTAGTTTGTTCTTATATTTGTATTTTAATTGTAATCTACTCCGTTAGCTGAGTCCTCCTTACGTTCTTATCGTTTTGAGTGATGACAGTAGTATTTTACTACTACTGTTTTACTACTACTATTTTACTGCCACAGAGGCCGCGCTGATATATATATATACGCTTCGTGCCTCTCACTCGCTCGCAAGTTTCGAAACGGTAAAAATTCACGAGGTAATTTAGGTTAAAGAGTTAAACGTTATTAATTACGTCACGTCACACTACGATCCATCGTGCACGCAATATCCCAGCCTCTCCCTGCATAATCCATGAAGCTGTGGCGTCAGAGCACTCCGTCGTACCTCAAGAGGTCTTTTTTTAAATGAGCCTGTCCTCTGTATAACCAAAGAAGCAAATGAAAAGATTCCGTGATAATTTTTACTGCGCGATCTTACTCCCCGATTTCATTGCTCTGTCGGTACCAGCTATCATCCACTCCTGTCGCTAACAGCGATGCACAATTGAAATGAATGTAGGAGCTAACTTCCGCGCTATGGAACATTAGCGTGAAGGACTTCCTCACGAGCATATCCGGACATTTCCGTTTTAGCTCCACTTCTCCATCAGGCTTGCTTTTATATATACATATATATCCGAGTGTCTAATTCCGGTTGGGGGATAGGAGAGTAGTCGAACCACTTTTCCTATACTTGTCATTATATTATATTTCTCCCACGTGGTATGGAAATGCAGCGGCGAGACATTGTAGCCGTGATTATGAAAGAGCGGCCACCGCGCAACTGCAGGGAACAGTAGCGCGTAACCCTTCCGCCATTTCTAAGGTTGCCAGCGTTTAACGACTTTGATAAATGGAGGCACTCGTGTCGGGACGGCTGCGGTGGGGAACGGGCGAATTAGAAATCATTCTGAATATCCGTTTTTTTTTTTTTTGTATGCGGCGACAAACTTCTGAACAGCCGTTACGCCGAGCGTTCTATTAAGTGAGAAAGCTGCTTCATTTTCTGTCGTGGATGTTCCCTCCAAAAGTACTTGGATGAATATCTGGCTCTATTATGGGCGTTTACTATTTCTGATTGTATATGTACGTACAAAGTGATATGATTGCTCGGCAATTTATTACGTTAAATATATGCATGTCTACACTTGAGTTAAGCATACTTAAACTTGACTAACCCCGTTTAATGTTCTCTGGTCCATTCTACGTGTGCCTTGGAAGTGACCTCTGGAAAGGCGTGCCATGGTGGTACAGTGGTTACGGTGCTTGGCTGCTGACCCGAAGGTTGCGGGTTCGAACCCGGCCTCGACGGTCGCATTTCGATGAAGGTGAAATGCAAGAGGCCAGTGTAGTTAGATATATGTGCACGTTAAAGAGGCCCAGGTGGACAAATTCTCGGAGCCCTCCGATACGGCGTGCCTCATAATCATGTCGTGGTTTTGGCACGTAAAACCCCATATATTATGTCCTCTGGAAGTATTGGTTCTCACTGAGCAACCTTCTAGGACCACAGAAGTAAGAAATTTACCATAGCATCATTGGTAATGAGAATGAACTTAAAATTTATACGAATAAGATTATACCATAAGAAAGCGTGACGTCTCAACCATGCACTAAAGTTAAACCAATCATGCATCCCCCCCTCCCCATTTTCCGGTATAGCTGAGGCGTCGCAGCACTAAATTTTCCCCTATACACAACATGGATGCTACAACTCCCTTATGAGTGTATGATGGGTGTTTGTATGTTTATCCTCCTTTCCGGAGCAGGCAGGCTTTGTGCCCCTATAGATGGCAGTTGTCGGCCCGCGTCCTGCCTATTTCCTCTCTGCCCTTGTGTATAAAAATCAGTAATAACAATTATTATAATAATGTACCGTGCAATAACGCGGCCTCGCTCCTTAAATGGCCAAGATTGAATTGAAGAAGACAAATGAAGTTACGCTTTTTGCAAATATTTTTTTATCTCAAGCAAACACGAAGACACAGCTTCGGTGGAAAACACCAAAACTGCACCGTATTGATAAACTTTGATAGCTATCTGTGTCTACCTTAACAGCGTTAAATATTTCTGTGGACGTACAAAGTGGTCAGTATTCAATTGCGACTTGTCGTTTCAAAGTTCTATACTGCGAGCTCGCTCTGGTGTGCAACAACTGCACCAAAGCTATGTACTTCAAGAATAAGGGTGTAACATTAGCTATGAAACAAACCAGCACCCTTAAAGGTGTTTTCTTTCATTTATTTATTTTGTGCTATAACGGGGTAATGTTTTACGAGCAGGAACAAGATTACAGTCTTGTTGACTGCAGAGCGACGCAATCAACACGACCCAGCTGTGGATTGCGACAATACCAAGGTTATGTACTTCAGGAACAAGGGTGTAACGCTAGCCAAGAGCCAAAAGGTGTTCTCTTCCATTTATTTCATTTTTACACTAACGGTGTCACGTCTTACAAGCAGCGACACGATTACTGCCTTTGTTGGCTCACTATACGCAGCGGCGCAATCAACACGGCCTTTGCGACTCGCGCGATGCGTGGCGTGCTACATCCTTGAACAGCCAGGCGCGGGCTTGGGTGTTTGAGGTAGCCTTATTGTCGGACCTCGTCAATCAGAGAATCTAACGAAGGAACAAGCAAACAAACAAAGTTGGTCTCGCGAAAAGAAAGACCTTGTTCGTCTTTGCGTGCCACGACGCTGCGCCTCTTCATCGTCCAAAGTCCGTCGCCCTTCTCTGTCCTCTTCACACACTTTCCTTTTTTTTGTTTTATTGTTCTTGTATATCGAGGCTCATACGGTCCTCTCTTTCGGACACTCGCGCACATACACTGAGCACTCGCTTTTATACTATCGCTCTTTCTTTATTTCTATAGCTTATCCTTCTTTCTTCGCGCCTTCCTTCACCCTCGCGATTGTTATCGACATTAAGATGGACATGGCGACGTTGTCACCCGAGGCTACGAACAAAAAAATAAGGGACGCGGGCTCACATTCCCCAAACCAACCGGGAGCAAGGGAAGCACGAGCGCGACAGCAGCCAAGCGAGAACAAGCCACTACATGGCGAAATAAAGAAGCATCTCTCGCGAGATGCCTTCGACGCTTCTCCCGTACACCTTCTCCCGATTTTTCCCCCTTTTCTGTCGCTCGTGTTTCGCGCACGCTTCTTCCCCTTCTTTTTCCTACGAGTTCCAAACATCTTTTCCTTTTATCGCCCTCGTGTTTGCGTGCGCGCGGCCTGCCTGCCTTGTTTGTGTTGCAATGTTTGTGTCGCGACGGGTTTTTCTGCCTTTCTTTCCCCACGCGTTCCTTCTCCCGGGAACGCGTGTAATACACGAAAAATTGGGGATACTGCTCCCGTTAGGAAACGAGTGCACACTGAAAAGCAGGGGTGAGCGAAGGGGACTACAAGAAGAAAAGGTGGGGGTGGGGGAGACGCTTTTGGGGACGCTCGGGGAAAGGTGAAACAGTCCAGAAAATGGCCGCGGGTTAAAAGAAAGGAAAAAAAAAGGTAAAAAACGCAACCCTGCCCCAGAACCGACCGAAAGGGGGGAGAAAAGGATGAGTATTAAAGATCGACAGCGAAGAATCTTCTCTTTTTTCCTCCCTCATCCCTTCGCGCATCTTTCGTCTTTCTGTCTCGCTGTCGCTCTATCCTGCTCTGGCAGACCGACGAAGCGAGACATAAAAACTAGCCATCCCCAGTCTCCCTGTTTTTCCGTTCGTTTCTAGACGGGAATCTTTCGCTTCGCCTGTTTCTGCTCGTCAGGTTCCTGCGTTTCTTCCCCATTTTGTGCTTTCCCTCCTATCTATCTATACTCGAGCCACTGTACCCGTCTCCTCTTCGCCAAGTGATCGCTCTCTTCCCTGTCTCGACGTCACGCGCTTCTTCCCTCCTTTCCACTTTCTGCCCCGAGGCGCCGCCCCTCGCGGTTCTTCATTATTTCCCTGCTTCCTCCTCCTCTTTTCTTTCCCTTTTTTTCCTCAACGTTTTACCTCCTCCCCGAGCTCCCTACGCCTCGTTCATTCCGCTCGCGTCGCTGCCTCCCTTCTTCCCCCGATGCTGCCGTTAGCAGCCGCGTTAGCTCCGTTCGATTCGGGACCCCGAGACCACTTCTGTTCTCTTCGCCGTGTCGTCTGCTTCTTCCTCCTCTTCCAGCGAGTTTTCCCGCCACTTTTTTTTTCGTTTCTCTTTAGCTGTTGTTACCTTTTACCGGTGCCTTTTCTCTCACGACGCCGTGTTTCCTTTTTATACTCTTGAACGCACAGCGGCACGGGCCCATTTTCTTGGCGCTTTCGACTGTCTTTTGGCGTCGCTCTGCCCCCGAGGCGATACTTTTGGACCAATCAGGGAAGAGGGAAGCGAGGTGGAACGCGGCTTTGGGGATTCTGGGGGACGGAATGGGGAGCTAGGGAATGCTTCCCTAGACTCGGTGGCGCTTGTGTTGTTCTTCGTTGAAGGCGTGACAATTACTCATCCAATTAGTGACACCACGCAGACTCATGTCCTCTCTCGCTCTCACGCCCCCTTGTACTCCCACCAAGTGTAGGGTAGCAAACCAGACAAGACCTAGCCTCTCTGCCTGTCCGTCGTCCCCGCCCCCCTGAGGGACTGAGGGACCATGGGTGTTATGTCGATTTGACACTGTCACCCTTATAACAGGGATTCGCATGTTAATATATCTCGTATGAAAACTGGCGCCTCTTTATCTTGTTGCTCTCCTGAGGAGAACGTCGTGGGTTCGATTGCTGGACGGCATCTTGCGAGGAGATGCAGAATGTGCCGGCGTGGTCGGTACTTATGTATACTCTGTGCAAAGAAAACTCTCCCGCCCACTAAAAGGGTGTTGCTTTTGTACATTCGAGCGACATCTGACACCGCCGCTCAGACAATTTTCCGAAAGTTGCAGGAGCAACAGTGCATGACTGTGCATTGTAAAAACAGCGCTATTTACGCGTCACAGGCGTATTGTTTGCATTCTTTTGTTTCGGTGCCAGAGCAATGTTCAACAGTGTGTGAAGCAGCATTTGGTCGATGACAGCTTTTGCTAGCGAGACGTGACAAACTGCTTCGGTATACGACTACGCTGCAAAAAATACACTGACAACAGAGAAGACACACCCAGCGCTTCTCTGTTGTCTGTGTCATTTTGTCGCGCAGTCGTATACTGATGTAAGGGTTACCAACTTCCCCTGGATGCTGCTGTCATTGACTTATGCACTAACCTCACAATAGTAGTAATCTTGCCGTGCTATGTTCATGATGTCACTACCTGTACCTTTGGCACTAAAGGGAGTGTGAAGTATTTGTTGACCGAAGACTTCGAAAAGGACAGATGGGACAAAGCTTTTATAGCGATATGAAATAGCTTTATATATTTTAAAGGATGCCCTTTGGACTAAGAGTGACTGGGGGGGAGCTTATATGGCATACGCGGTGCACACAAAGACGAAGTCCTCCACAGGCCAGAGCAAGGCAGGAGCCAGTGATGAGCCCCAGCGTTTCTTCGTCACCACATCTGCGGCACGCAGGCCACGAGGAGCGACCCGTGGTGAGGTGCCTCCGATCTTAGAGTCAAGGCAAAACCACGTTAGGCGAAGGGAGAGAGAGAAAGAATGTAGGAAAGGTTGGGAGGTTAACTAGACTGTGCGTCCAGTTTGCTACCCTACACATTGGGAGGGGGAATAAGGGAGTAAAAGAGCGAGAGAAGTGCCAAGTTTCACAGGCGGTCGCTCAATGAAGTTGCTTTCAAGTACCACAGGAGGGCTCTTGTGGCTTTCTGGGCTGATGTGCTGCGCGACCAGGCTCCCAAGACCTTTTCTTCATTAAAGGGCCGATTATCGAGTCTATTCAAGGCACACTGGAGAGTCCGGCGATCTTCATTATTGTTTTACAATGGCCGCCGGGTCACTGTGGCATCAATGGTAACCACCTCACCGACGACGCTGTCCGATGTGCCCACGATGGAGCGCCCACACTGTTCGTACCCTTATCAAGAGTAGACGCTGCTAGAGAACTTCGTCACATCGCGCATAATGCCACGCTTGCGCACTGGAATTCTCCTCTTAACTCCTATCGTCACCCACAGAACCTTGAATCGTTACTCCAGCTAAAACTGCCATCCAAGATTTCTCGACCTGACGCTACAATGCTGTGCCGGTTGTGGATCGGTGTAGCGTTTGCCAACTCATTCAGCCATCGCATTGGCATGGCAGATTCATCCATATGCGGAAGCTGCAACTGTGTAGAGACTATTGAACATATGTTGTGCCACTGTCCCCAATTTAGGGGGGAAAGCTTTCGAAGGGTGGCGGGGCAGCATCAATACATTGACTGAGAAAAATAAAAAAGATGCATTTCGCCTTCGAGTCGTCTTAAGTGAATGCATAAAGGACCCTGTGAGTTTTATTGTTTGTATTTCTACCTGTGTGTATATATATAAGAAGGCGATTGGTGCTTTAGTGAACGTAATGTGTAATCTGTCTTGCCTGGTTTTCCACCACTTGCGTGAGTGTCGGTGTACAATTACGGGCGTTCTGCCACGCATTTGCCTTGTTTGTTGCCTGGCAAGAACGATGCATTCAAAAAGACTGGGTAGGCGCGAAGCCTGTAGGCAAGGGTGTTTCAGCTCCACTGACGTGATACCTGGGGAGGTGCGAAGCATGCAGTGTTTTGAGAACTGAGATTTCTTCGATGAGGCCCTAGTGGTGCCAAGCCTGAAACCGGGCATGTAGGGAAGGGCGTTTCCGCTCCGCTAGCGTCGTTGGAAAACTGCGTCGCAATGCAGCTTACCCTAATGTGCTTCTTCTTCTTCCCTTTATGCCCGGTTTCAGCTCCTTACGGCACGTAGGGCAGGGTATTTCAGCTCCACTAACGTGGTCGGCTATTTGTTGGGCCAACTGTTGCCTTTTTCATATTTAGGGGACCCGTGGCGAGTAGAGGGATTTACCCAATTTTTGTGGCGCATATCCGTTTTATGATGGACCGTGACTGCATGACACACCGTGATGACATTAGACGCCGAAAAGCCGAGCCCCTAAGGTGCTTCGAACATAATACCCGTTGTCTCTTTTTTTTTTTTTGTTCTCGGGTCTTGCCAGATAGTGTTACGGAAATTGATAAACTTCGCATTATAATCAACCATACTTTAATTTTATCATCTGACGCTAATTTTAGTGTGGACACTTAGAGACTCTACCTTCCAAAGCAACCTGTGTTCGGGACATTGCTTGTCGCTACGCGCCTTTTACCTACGAAAACATTCCTCTGTGCGATTGCAGTATGAATCCAAGATGATAGGTAGCGCATTTTGTTTTTACATATACACTAATGCACCTAGCGACAAGGACTTGTGTTTCCTCTGTAAAAAGAAAAATTGCGCTGCCGACCATCATGGATTCTTACCAACTAGCCAGCATTGTAGAATAGCGCGAAAAACACAGTACGCAAGGTGCTGACACACTCCGAGGTATGCATGCCCAGGAATACCCGATAAAGTGGACGGGAGGAAGACCGCCGCCGTAGCTCAATTGATGGAACATCGGGCGCGTTATTCGAAGGTTCCGGGTTCGGTCCTTGCCGGCGGCAAGTTGTCTATTGGTCCACTTTGCTTTATTCGCATTTATATCATAATTAATGCAATACAATAAAGAGTACAAATAAAGTTCCCTATACCTTCCGTATGCATACATTCTAGAATGTATGCAACTTCCTTACTACCATGGGTGTCAGCAAGGTGGTGCAGGAGGGGCTCTTTCGCCCCCCCCCCCAACCCCCACCACCAAAGCAACACCAGCGATCACCCCCCCCCTCCCTCACCGCAATGCAACAACGGTTTCGCCCCCCCCCTCCCCCCAAGACAAGATCCTGCCCAAAGCCCAAAGACATGGTACTCTTTGGCCACCCTTGCTAGGGCCCTTGCGCCACAAAACCCCACTAATCATCATCATCATCATCGCCCCATTGTACGACGTCGAATCACCTAGAAAAGGTGTCGAGAAGGTAAAAGCAAGTGTAGTTTCTCGAACGTCCACATCTTTTTCGAGACCCGGACAGAAAGTGGCCGTGGCAGGTGAGGTATAAATGGAAAGAATTATGGGGAGTGGTCGCGAAACATACGAAAAGTACAGCAAAGTGACAGCGAAGTTGCGATGTGGCGATCGGTCGAAAGCCAAGCGGCTTGACAGCGAGAGAATCCGACGCGCTGGCCGCACACAAAGGCAGCAAGCGCCTCGTCTCGGTCAGAAAAGGAAACCAAAACAGTCGAGGGATGATAGAGAGAGGGAGGGGGGGGGGGGGCACTCGCAGCGATCAAGAGCGAGCGAGCGGCCCCCCAAAAGCGCGAGAAAAGACAGACGTCGAGCGAGCGCGCCGCCAGGGGGCGCCAGCCGACACACAACAACATGGCGGCGGGTGGAGCGTCGTCGCCCGAAGGCAACACCTTCCTTCCCCCGCCGGTGACGCTGGCTCCGCCCTCATGGCGCCCCGGGCGGTGGCAGGAGACGGTGGAGAGAGGAAGGAACGACAAGAAAAAGAGGGAAGCCATGGCGGTGTGGCGGTGGAGCTGCCGCTTCCGCGGGGGAAGAAAGACGAATCCCTCCCCTGCGGCGGCGTGCGTATTTCTTTTTTCGGGAATGGTGGGGTGGAGAGGGAGAAAGATTCCCGAAGGCGGCGCCATGTTGGGGAAAAAAGGGATCCCTTCTTCCGCCCGCGGCGCAGCGGCGGGCTGGAGGAGTTCTTCGTCTGCCGCGCTTCTCCCCGAGTGTGTGTTGTGTGTGTGCGCTACCGTCATCCCCTTCGGGCGCCGGCCGGCGGCGCCCCCGAGTCTTTGCGCCCCGAAGCTGGGGCTTCCCCGTCGCGTCGTCGTCTCGAGTGCGTTTTTCTCCCGCCGGCTTGCGGGGGCCGCCATTTCTTTCGGCGGCCCTCTCGTGGGCGCTCTCCGTCGGCTCCCCATCTTTTTATTTGTTTTTTCGATCACGTTTTTTTTTTTGTTTTTACTCTCTCGTCGCTCCCGGCAGTTGACGTCGGGTCATGTCATCCCCCGTTCTTAGCACGAGGTTGTTTACGTGAGAGTGAAAAGGCTGCCCGGCTCTAAGAGCGTCGGCGACAGTTTCGCGGTGGACCTGTTTTCTCGGCCCGGCTAGGAAAAAAAGACCACTACCTGACGGCGACCATGGCTGACGGTGTTGTGTTCGCTGCTTCGCGTTTCGGCGACGCTGGGAACGTCGTCGTTGCCTCTCCCCGCGGCGTTGTTCCTTCGTCTACGCTTTTCGGCGCTCTCCGTTCACGTTTCCGTCTGCGTCTTCTTCGACGATGTCACGTGCGCTCGGGACGCCGAGTACCGGGAAGTCGAAGACTTCATCAGCCCGTCCTGAGTCACCGGTCGACGCGATGGGAGTGACTGGACGACGTGACGACGTCAGACCGCAGAGTCCTGGACGAGTGTCCGAAGGGTTAAAGCGACAAGTTCACGGCCTGAAGTGAAACGTCTTGGAGGCGTGTTCAGCGGTCATCGTTTATCCCATTCTGGCAAGCAACGGACAAGTCGACTGGCGCGTAACGTCTCGATGATGCCGTATCCTTGTTCTTAGATCCGGTCGAATTCAAATCACTTTGCGAAGCTCATCAGGGAACCAAGTTTTTTAGTACTGTGAGCGTGTCGGCTAACGGATCTCATTGTAAAGATGGCTGATAGAACTGTCTGAGCCTGCGGTTAGGAAGGCTGAACACCTGCGTACCATATTATTTTGGTACATATGCTTCTGAGAGCCTGGCATGGTTGAACCTAGGCAAATTTTCATTTCAGGATGGAGCTGAAGTTATAATTTCCAAAGATATATCCTTGCAAATGTTTGACTGCTACGTCTTCCTTTCCCGAATTTCTGGTAGTCTTGTGTAGCAGGTAAGACCACTGAAATTTTCTGGCTTTCGTAATACCTGGCTTGGACAGACTGCTGGAGAGAAAACTTGCGCAGGGTAATCCGCCCTGAAGCGTCTTCAAGGCATCCACTGTCCGTGGCCATATAAGTCCCGGTACGAACTGCGCATGCGCAGTCCCCAAGCAAAATTGAATCGCATAACAGAAAACGCCAGAACGCTAACAGTTTGCAGCCCAGAACAAAGCCCATGCCAGCGATAATCTTATACGATGCATTGTTGCTTATAGCTGGAGAAACAATATCATCGTAGCGGTAACGTGAAGGATTCGAAGTAGTAATCAGTTAAGTTGTTCCGCATGAGCATTCGAATTAAAGGACTGTGCACAGAGGTCGCGATTATGTTATAATGGCCAGGGACACGAACTGTGACTGCGGAACTTGACAATCGCCGCTAGTGTGTTCCCGTATATACTCTTGAAGCCTCCTCCAGCTGTGCGCTGAGGTGTGGAACAGCATGAGGTGACAGTTTTTCGCGGTCATCACCGCGCCGTGCTCGGTTGTGAAGCCCGTCACCGCCGACGCTGCTGTGTGTACTGTGACAGAACATCCGTGCAGTGCGGGAAAAAAAAAAACTACTTGACGAGTCGCGAAGGGCCATATCCTGCCGAGATGTCCTTCCTCGCCCTGGATTCATGCTCCTGGCAGGTAAGTCGATCACTCCGAATTCTGTATTCTGTAGCCTTCCTATCCTTGTTTAGAAAGCGTGGCTCCGTGCTAGCGATCCCGGCGATAACGAACAAAGCGACGTCCGACCCAACGATAAAAAGGCGAATAATTTGTACATAATCTGCCCATACCCAATATTTACTCATCGTCTGCCCTTCAATCAGTATTACCCATCATCTGGCCATTACCCAATATCCCCCCATCATCTGCCCATTACCCAATACCTACCCATCATCTACCCAATATCCACCCAACGTCTGCCCATCACCCTACGTCCACCCATCACTACCTGTTCCACAATCCACCATCATGAATGGGTGGTGGGTCCCATCATGCCCACCATCAGGCAAATTTCCAATAGCGAGCCCCGAGTTGACCTTTTCACAGTACATATGGGTCGGCAAGATGAAAGGAAATTGCGTAGACTCCTTCGCCAAATATATTACTGCTGAGGGCTCGCTTGAGCTCACACACACTATATATAGCGTTCTATATTCAGTCGGGCTTACGTATATTCAGACCATCCAACATTCTGCTCCGGCCCACGAGGACCCATAATCACCAATACACTGCTCAGCCAGGCCCTGTTTCAACTCGGAATCGCCACTGCAGTCATGACTGGTTGGTATGAGTCTCAATAAGTCGACTCAGAAAAGAGTTTGCCGACCTACGCGAAAATATTATAATGCGCAAGCACCCCCCCCCCTTTTCCTGCTTCGAATGTCACAAGCGGTCTTGTTAGCAATCGAAGCCGATCTCAAGAGTAAACGTTATTTGGGTTATACTTAATGTGTCGCCGGCATATCTTGACGTATATATGCTACTGATAACACGATGCAAGAAGGACCCTCACTATGCCATTTGTCGTTGAAAACGAGTTAAGTTTCATTCATGACGAGGACTGCAGTCTACGCAGCACTCTGTGCTGTACCCGAGAAGCAACGTCGTCGACCGAGCGGGGACAACGCCGATAGCCGTGCCATCTGGTTGACGTGCAAAGAAACGCGCGATCGCTGCAATCGAATGGCTATCGCGTCTCCCAAACCGCCTTGTGAATAACCGCTTTGCACATTGACATGCAGCAGGTCGTTCGCGTTGTCGTTAAAGAAGAACGTGTCTCGCTGATTTGGTTCGTGCTTGTTTGGAGTTTTCATTACGTTTGCACTTGGAAACGAAGACTAGAAGACGAGGACGGGGGCGTGGAGATTTTGGTGCAGCAACTAGGGTTGATTCAGAGCAGTAAGGACATGCAACTGCATTGTCTTTTGGGGGGATGACTAAACCCATGGTCGCTCTCACACGATGTGTTCGAAACACTGTGATCCATCATTCTTTGTTCGAGAGTTGTCAGCTGTGAATAGCCTCAGAGAAAAAGAAAACGCAGTAGTCAACCAGTGACCATCACGCACTCCCGTTTCGTACCCATGGTCATATGCTTGCGCAGGGTTCCCCACTATAGGGGCCAGGGGGAGGGGGGGGAGAAGTCTTACCGCAGCGCCCAACAAAACAGACTTCTTGTGGATGCAGAAATGAAAAATGAAGCGATGACGTGCTGCCCACTACGGCCTGCCTTTGATTCTCGGCTTTCCGGGGGTAAAAATGGGGCGCATTCCCAGGATTTGGGGACATTTGTGCGTGGCGCCATGTCTTGGCGATAACAACGGCGTCCTGCCATAACTGAATTGGAAATGGGCGAAAAAAAATCATATCTCTTGAAAAAAGCAAGCTATCAAAAACGACTCGGGATTCTATACAGTAGAGACCTACAGGAACGTTTTCGTAAAACTGCAGTATCGCACTCGAAGCGTGTGGCGTCCCTGAGTAAAATTGAACACCGCCCATTAGATACACATGGGGCCCCATTGTTAAATATTAAACATTCTGGGAAGCTACGTGGTTTGTAGTACGATACTGTAATCTTAACAGAATATTCAAATAAGTATCTGCTGTATAGAACCGGGAGTCGTTTTTGATCACTACCTTTTTTCGTCAGATATGATTTTTTTCGCCTATTTCCCATTCAGTTACGGCAGGCCACCGCAGTCACCGACGAGAGATGGCGTCACATGCATTTGTCTCCATATCCCGGTCATGTAAACATCTCTTGGAATGCAACATCAGTGGTCCTCGGCCGCCGTTGTCGTCAAAAAACAATAACCTGCGTGGCCCCAGCCTTGCACTTTTAAACGACGACGGGGCAGGTCACACTGACTAGGGACAGACTTGAAGCCCTCCTCAAATGATTACGGGGGGGGGGGGGAGTCCCCTCTTCTCTGCCCCCCCCCCCTCGTGCCCATGCTATAAGGAGTCGAAATATTCAAAACCGTAGTAGTCAAATCTGACAGGACAAATAATACTCAAATCAGCGTGGGAGCGAGGGAAGCCACGGAATACGATAGTGTACACGGACTGCTGAGGGACTAGCAGATTTCTCTGAACAAATGGAAATGCGGAGAAGAGGCTCAAGGCATGCCACCTAACTTTTGCACATCATTTACATAACAAAACATATGAACGCACAATGAAATGACACTTCAGCTATGCACATAGAAGTGGCATGTGTTCAGGCCTGGAGGACAGCGCTCGACGAAGTCCAAGCACACCCTCGATCCTGGCAGATAACGGCTGAACTTTTGCCATCGAACTTTTACTTAATTTGGGAAAGCAATCATTATACCGTACGGCGAAGTAGCGCTCTTTGGACGCGGACAAAGGCGACAAGAAGGACACGACACTCCCAGCTCTCAACCTTGTTACACTTGTCGAATGATTGACTTCAGTTACAAAGCTCGGTTACATAGCCTGGTTGGATGTACACTACGCCGTAAAAGACAGACGGGTCCTGCGCTGCAGAAGCGTCAGCCTCTGCGGTCTTTATGCCAGAACTTGAAGAGAAGAGAATGTACAAATTATCACACACATCTTCATCAACGACACCGGAATTACAGGCTATTTATGAAGCAGTTAAACTTATTTGGGACAAGTCTCCACAGCAAGCCAGTTAAAACAGAACAGAACAGTGGCGTGCTACCAACAGCTGCACTCAGCTCCACTCAACTATAGCATGCCCCTCCCACACCCCGGTGATGTATAGTTGCCCAGTGTTGTGAGCCGATGGTGCACGTTAGACCACATGACGCCGAAGGGTGCAGTTTCTTTTTTGGAATTTGGGGTAGCGGATAAGCACCACAATATGCACATTGTAGGAACTACAAAATGGCTTTTAAAAACTTGATAGTGGCCACAACCGCGAATGTCTAGTAACATGTCTAATGTGTTTCTTTGAAACGAAAAAAAAAAAAAAACATGACAGCTGAGGTGGAGGAGACGACTGGACAGTCTAGAGCATTTTTCGCCTTGATCGTCGCCTTTTCCACGCTGTTGTATTGTTTCGGAACCAGAACACGAACAGCGCGGATTTTGTTTGGCGTTATCAGCACACGTATTTAAACTGTGCAGACACAGGATTAACAGTTGTTCTAAAGAGAGGCTAAAGGGGTATTCAGACGGGGGAGAAATGCTCGGGGGGTAAAGGCGGAGCCTAGTGACGTCAGCTCGCGAGGAGAAGTCTCCACAAATGCCCCCCACTCACACGGACGAGGCAAACGGAGGGGGAGACCAGTGTTACTAGACTACTCTGGTGGCTTGCACCACCCGTTTGACGAGCTGCAGACGACCATCCAGCTGCAGACTGGACACCCACTGCCGCTCTCTGCAGGAGCAAGTGCAACAATGTGGCCAAACAAGAGCCCGAAATTCCGCCACATCCCCCACCGCATGGGGATCGTTTGTCCTTTCGGGGAAAACGTCCCCGTCTCCTCCGAGGAGGCGCGGGGGGGTCACGCCCACTCGCTAATCCGTGACGTCGCGGTCACGTGATACGCAACCCCCCCGTCTCCCCCGAGCATTCCTCCCCCGTCTGAATACCCCTTAAGCGACGTCGAGTTTAGACTTTCGAAAGTGCGTTTGAAAATTACTGTTTTTGAAAGTCCAGTTTCTAACGTGTCATATGTTTATGTGCGTTATATTCGTATGTCGTCAACGCAACTTTATACTTGACGACTTCAGTCGTGTCAAAACATATTAGGAATAATATTGAAGCCCATTACTGTTATGCAAACATGGCTCTCACACATCCTCATCGTATCCACCGTCCAACTTACTTCAGTGCCAAAGTACACACTCAGTGTTTTCAAACTTTAATAATTTCTCAGCACCAGCTTCGTCATGGTGCTGCTGATCGCTTAGGTTATAATGTTTTCTACGTTGCGTTTAACTTTTTTATACTTCTTTTGTCAAATATATTGGAAAACATGTTGTTACAAGGGAAAAGCATTCTACTTCTTTAAGGTTTTGTTGTCAATATCAGGAACAGCATGCCACCTGTTTTAGGAACGTATACGTTATTTCTTTATTTATTTATTTTTCCTTTCTGAATCTGTAACTTGTTACATCTGGTGGCCAACTAGGGAATCAGTTTGGAACCCTGGTGTATTTACAAGTGTACATTTAAGTAAGTACTCTTATGGATAGAGTATTCGATTCTGCTCAAATAAATTATAGTAACGATTCTAATCATGCGAAGGCCTAGAATGAAGGACATGTTCAATACGGAGTCTGCTTGCCTGGTTCGGCACGTTTTGAAATTAAATGTCACCGCTATCCAGCGCACGTTACGAACCGTTAAACATCCACTCATCTTGATGTTGCTTGGACTGCTTCTGTATGTCCTTAATTTGAATGAAGATTTTTTCGTCCCTCCGAAGTACACTTCTGCTCTCGCCTATAGGTCCACATCGAGCTATTTTTATTGAGTCGCCGCGATCGTAGAGTCGTCCACGTTGTACAACTTCATATAACACCCTGCGGGCACTTCCAGCACGCTCTGCGTGTGGAACTGCGTCATGGTTTGGTCTGTATACTTGCTTAAATACGTATTTGCGTTCACAAGGAAACGCACACGTAAATATATGAGCACTCTACGGCCTGCCACGGTTCTTTGAAAACTTCTTTGAAAAGGCAAGCTGACCGATGTTGGTCATCATATAACCTCTTTAATCTGTGAACTTGTCGAAGCACTCGAGCCTACGCAAACAGACCGTTTGATCAAACTCTCTTGGTTTTTCGAAAATGAGACACGAAATGCTCGTCACCGTTTCTTGCTTTCCTCTGTCAGTACAACGTATAGAGGGTTTCATGGCGTGCTTTGAAGTACCGAAGCAGTTTCGGTTTCCTTGTTGAACTTCTGTCAAACCAAAACGCTCTGAGGTGAGAGTGCATCCGTGGTTACTTATGCCCTCTAGCGGTGACAGCAAGGACGATGGTGTTGATACCGTTACGGCGGTCAGCTTGACAGCATGCTGGTCTTAAGTCTTTGATCTCAGCGACATGTCTATGTCGGGGCGGTACCGCAAGGTGGTGCTGTACACTGGGCGGGGCTAGAGTTACTGTATATGCTACCTGAAGGTAGCATATACAGTAACTCTAGGCGGGGCCAAATGGTCACGTGATCTCTGCTCGCTCCTTTCGGAGCTCTTGGCGAAACCGTGCCAGAGGCATCCTCTTCGTCGTTCCAGGAGCTAATCAATAAATTGGCGGACAACTCAATGACTCGATGGAGATTGGATGAAGGCAGTGTTGTATTTTAGTGTTTGCGTTCGTTTAGCACTTGGGCGTCGAAAATTAGCCGACATTTGCCAACACTGACTATCATCATCATTAAACTAACACTACCTCCCTGGGCTGTGTAAAAAATTGCTTAGCGAAGGAAGGCCTCTACCGTAAAGATAGTTTGAATTTGGTGAGAAGGTATCTTTGACATCGTACACGATGTAGAAAACAATAAATCGGAAGTGCTATATATATATATATATATATATATATATATATATATATATATATATATATATATATATATATATATATATATATATATATTTTTTTTTTTCGAACGAACAGGTCATAATTATCGAAACCGTATATTTAGACGAGCCCGTCGATCCCACTTATTTAGAACTTCACTCATTTGACACACGGTCGATCGTTGCACGCAGGGAACACAAAAGAGTATACAGATCTACAGAGACGGCCGTAATGCAGTTACCGAGAGGCAGGATGTATGGGCAACGCGCGCGCCGACCGCGAAAGGGGGATAATCCGGAGACCCGGGGACGATTTATTTATCCCACGCTGCTTTTGTTGGGCCCAGTAGACGAGGGACTTCAATTGAACATCCGATTGTTGTCGCCGACGGATGATCTCCGTTTGCCGATCTGTGGTTTCCTGTGAGAGGTTCCCTGCTTCTGTCTATTTTCTTTTTTTTCGTTCTTTCGATGATCTCTCCCTTCTTTCCTGTGTGGTTTGTTTCTAGCACGTCTCTCTTGATGCTCAGTATTCGGAGGCCCGTGTGCTGCGCGTGGCGACTTGTGGTCGGGACCACTTTAATATGTACGGGGTCTTAACCGACCCGACGGCCGGTCCACTTAATCCTTTTGCGAATCATTTGTGGTGCGTCCGCGTAATCCCTAATCTCCCTCTTTTAATCCCCGCCGTTTCGGAACCGTTTGTGCTTTTGACATCCGCATCGGTTCTCCGCCTCGTTCCCTCTTGACAGACAGCTTCTTTCTTTTTCACTTTTACGTACGCATACGTACCATCCGTTATTCGTCCATTCGTAAACCGCAACCGTCCCTGTCCTGTCCAACTGTTTGCAGTCGGTGGCTCGCAAACGTTTTCCGGCGTATCAGTTGCCTTTGTGTCCACATAAGTCGCATAATCTCCGTGAACCTGTAACCCGGTGTGGACATGTCGTCATGAAAGCGGGTGGCCGTGCAGACACGGACGCGGGAAAATAGAAGGGGACAACACAACATCGTCTTTTATGGTGAATACTGACCAGCTAGCTCAACTTACTGTAGTTCTCAGCCGGTTTGGATGTTGTTACAAATGGTGCTTACCTGCCAGCGTTTACCGGTATAGCGTCAGCATATTGGCACGACTAATAAAACTCTTGTTTCTCTTCCGAGCACTTCCGGTCGAGAACTTGCTTCCGGTTCTCTGAATATTCAGAAAGTTTTCCAAAAAATAAAACTGGTGGGAAATCGACGGTTCAGGATAAAGAGTTGTATAGGATATATGTGATATCGAAACATAAATTTACTAAAGGGCCAAATAACTGTCGGGATAATTATTAAATTATTCGAATGATTTCATTGAAAAAGCAGGCTGTTTCCTTGTGAGCAGCCGCGATCGTTCTGACACCTGGCGGAGCAGACCTCAACCACGCGCTTCCTTCTGCGTGGCCTCCGAGATCCGCTTCGGCTGCGCGACGAAACACAAGGTTAACCTACGGAATACACCAGAGAACACGAAGGCCGACGTGAGAGCACCACTACTAGACACTTAAGCTAAAGATTAAGATCGCCTACACTTTTTTCCTAAGGCCACCAGGCTGAAGCAACAGCCAAGATAACGTGCTAGACAAGCATTGAGCAACACTATCACTGAGACACGTTGTGTCTGAACTTATTGGTGAAGCCTGTAAGAGCGCCGACGACGTTCTCTCGATTACACAGATCACTTGGTCATTCGCTCGCTCGCTCTCTTTCTTTATCCTTGCTTCACTCACTCACTCACTCACTCACTCACTCACTCACTCACTCACTCACTCACTCACTCACTCACTCACTCACTCACTCACTCACTCACTCACTCACTCACTCACTCACTCACTCACTCACTCATTTGTTCGTTATTTCTTTCTATTTTTTTCATCATTCATTCATTCGTACATTTCTTCGCTATGTATGTGCAGCGAAATAACCTGAGAAAGCCTGAAAAAAAAAGTCTCACGAACCTCGATTTTACTTGGGCACACACCCTCAGGCTCTTATCTCGTGATCCGGCGGCCAGTTCTAAACTACAACACCCATTTCGCTCGACGCGTGGTCTGGCACAACGGTAACTTGTTAACCGACAGACTGAAATCTAAACCTTTGCGCTTGCTTCGCGAGGCGAGCATACAGAACAAGGGTCGTCCCGATATACCGCGTGCGTGCATACTCTCCAGTGGTGCGAAACCTTGGTGCTCCACAACTGGACACAGGCGATGTCGTAATGCGGTGTCGCGACCATGGAGGAAGGAAAAACTAAGGAGAGGCCCTATCGTATCCCAATGCATTGCGAAAAGTGTGGCGGAAGTGACGTCAGATTTATGGGGCAAACAAACCGGTATGGGGCAAACAAAACAGCAGACGCCCCGCGGCGTGCTCTCCGCGGTGGTTCGCTTCTGCTCGGATTTGTAGTCCCGGCGTAAACTTAGCGCGTATTGTGCGGTTCGCACGCAGTAAAATGTTGCAAGCAGACGTTTACCAGGCTGTTCGTGCGTGGCAGGCCCGAGCGCTGCGTGCTGAAATTCTTCGCGGAGCGCTTTTGTGCAACAGTACAGAAAGTACCGGTACGTGCCGTAATCAAAAACATTCAGCCTTTGCCTCATCGTATTCGAACTCACCTCGCAGTGACTTACGCGTTCTGCTGGGCGTTAGGCCTTTCTTTTCCTTTCTCGTAGCCCAGTTTCCAGATCTATTGCCCGATTAGCGGTTATTTGCTCGTGTATATAGAGTGAGCGCAGTAGCTATTCGGCGCAACGCCGACCTATAGTTGACGTAACGTCACGTCGAAAAGAAGACACCACTGTATTGTATACGCGATCGTGCACGTAAAGTTTGTAATTCCAGTGCGCACGCAACGAGCGCACACCGCACTCCGTGCAGTCACCGCAGTCCGATAACAACAACAAAAGTTTATTGCCATTTCGCTTGCACGGCACAGCCTCTAAAACGTACGATGCCTTCAGCGCCAGACGCCAAAAACAAAATTTCACGTGTGTTCCGAGTTGACACAACGAGTAAGAAGCAACAGAGCGCACATCCGAGAGCTCCGCATGCAAATACCATGCCTTAGTGATCAGTACTGAAGCGAACGTATACGTACACATGAAAAGTGACAACCGGTACTGCCCGCAGTGCACGCGATTTGCACAGGGTATACGCAACAGCTGGGCATTGCGTAGCTTTCCTAACGAACACACAGAAAGAGCAGCACGCGTGAATCGACTACACCGCTTGCACGGCGAAAAACAAACTAAAAAAAAGACTGCAAAGTTTCGCGATGCGCGCATGCGCTTGCGAACGTCGCGGCGGAAGTCGCGAAATGTTTCGCTGCGCCTTCGCTAGGAGGCGATGCGGGTGTTTGCGATGTGGAGGCTTCACGAATGTGACGTCAGGGCCTCTCCTTAGTATTCCTTCCTCCATGGTCGCGACTCACTGACCGCGATTTGTTCCTGTAACTCTCGTTCACACATAGTGAACAACCTGATTTTCATATTTTCATTTCTTTTCCGCACATACATACATACATACATACATACATACATACATACATACATACATACATACATACATACATACATACATACATACATACATACATACATACATACATACATACATACATACATACATACATACATAGGTACAGCAACGCCGAACATGAGTTGCATAATTTTGTCCGTGCTCAAAGTCGCGCCAACACTGCAAAAGGACGTCGACATAGCAAAAATTAATGAAGTACACTGTGTTCCTGTTACTGGTATTCGCTAAACTACTATAACGTTTGCTCGTGTCACCGTTCAGGCTTGGGGCCCCCTTCAAGCAAGACCACCGTGTTGCAACTAATATTGAGCGCGACTGCACATACATGCATACGTACATAAATGCGTATGTGGTGGCAGCGAAGGGATTCGAATCGAACCTTCACCAAGAAATCTCTCTCACACACACACACACACACACACACACACACACACACACACACACACACACACACACACACACACACACACACACACACACACACACACACACACACACAAACACACAACACATATATATATATATATATATATATATATATATATATATATATATATATATATATATATATATATATACGTCACTATCATTTCTTTGCGCGTTCAGGCGGGCCTCTGTATTTCCCTTTTTCCCTTCCCTCCGGTGTGGAACTGCGAGCCTCGGATAGTTTCGGAGCACGCACAGTGGTGCGGTGCGCGACTCTGTCCCCGGGGAAGCGTCCCATGCATGCTCTCAGGGGCAATTCCCGGTCTTTACCAAACCCCGCTGCGTTATTCGTGCTTCCCGCGCGCGGCGAGTTTTTCGTGTGCGCGCAAGCAGTCGCGTTAACTGAAGAGATGTCGCCCTTTCCCCCCCCTCCCCCCTCTTCAGCTCGCGAACAAAAGTGCCCCTGTCAGGCATCTCCCCCACCGCTCCAATTCACCTATACCTCAGCTCCGACCCGCTGTAGTCAACCCCCAACTACTTCTTTTCGTCTTTTTTTTTTCTGTGCTCCACGTTGAACTGTCCCGCTCTTTCGCCTGTGTTCTGTTATGTTGTACATCCCGCTGACGTGAGCTTTAAATGCGTGGCTCGTCGGCATTGGTCGGCAAACTCACTCATGAGTTGACTCACTCAGACTCACTCGAACTCAGATCGAGACGTGAGTCTGAGTGAGTCCGAGTGAATTATATTTTGATGAGTCTGAGTCCGGGTGAGTCCGGTTGAGGAAACGTTTGGTGAGTCTGAGTCCGAGTGAGTCCTGAGGATATGTTTTGTGAGTGAGTCTGAGTGAGTCCTGAGGATAAGATATGTTTTGTGAGTGAGTCTGAGTGAGCTCCACATTTACTTGCCGTCTTATGCTCGTCGGTGCTTGCTTCAAGCGGCCACGGAGACTTGGAAAAATGTCTCTATATTATTATACCCATTCAGTACCACGTGATCTGCAATAGTGGCAGCGACGGATATTTGGCATCGTTAAGGACAGGTGGTACGGAATCAGGCTAAGATGTGAAAACCTTGGTCCGTTCAGTTTATTCCCTTCACCATTGTGAACTCATCACTAAAATCAGCATTCTACCTATAGTTCGTTGGCGTAGGCAATACACGGGAGGGGGGGGGGGAAGAGGTTAAACTCCTTCTTTCTTCTCCAAGGAAAAAATTTCACTATGAATTGTGCGGAGCGTTCTTGAGAAAAAATACTTACGTTAAATTACGAGTACGAAAACCACGGCATGATCACGAGGCACGGGACTCTGCATTAGTAGTGCGGGACTCTGCTTTAATTTATATATAGTGCACATAAAATAGAGAGAGAGAGAGAGAGAGAAACGAAGAGGAAAGGCAGGGAGCACCTAAAAAAAATCACACCATCTCCCGCTGAAGGGGACTATGAGGCGATGCGAAGCAGCGTTTCGGCAGGTCGAGCCCGCGTTTCAGAGGGGAAGTGGAGAGGGGGAGAGAGAGGAAGCGGAGAGGGGAGGGAAGATCGGAGTGGAGAAGGGGAGCGGAGAGGGTGAGGGGGTGGAGAGGGCTTGCGCATGCGCAGTAAGGGTGGTCACGCCGCACGCCAGCACCATCACCACCACCGGTTTGACCTCCGCCATAAGATGCTTCGCATCTAAAAAGCATAGGCCTACTGACGTAGACACAACGGAATGGAAACGTTTTAAAGAATATTTTTCTTAGCAAAACGTTTTCTTTGGCTAGGTGGTTCATGACTTCAAGAAAAAAAATATGTAGCGCAAAACAACACAAGGACATTAGATAGCGCCAGTCGCGTGTTCCTTGTCTATCCTTGTGTTGTTTTGCGCCACAATTTTTTTTTGTCTTCAAGAAATAATTTTTCTCTTGTGCATCCTTGTCAACTTGCTCTCAATTGCCTATCGTTCTACACGTAAGGTTTCACTTGCGCTGCCCATTTAAAATGAGCTGACTCATTTACGAACTTAAACTGCAAAAGCGGCTGACTGAAAAATATAGAGAGAGGGAGAGAGGGTTCTCGACAGAGAGTGAATCGGTTCGTTCTGAAACGCATAGTTCGGTGACGTTCCGGTCCTTCGCCACGGCACGGTAGGGTGAGCTTTCGAGAGGACGAATTTCGCTGCCACCGAGGGCCAGCCCCGTGAGTCGCGTGACGTCATGCGCTTGGGCGAAAGCACGATGACTCTTCACTACGCTGCGTAGAAATTAGGAAGCTCCGTAATCATCGTTATCACCATCATTACTACCAGCACCAAGGACGACGACGACACAGCAGCCATTGACATCGGCTTAGTTCACTATTACACGCTGTCTCCGAGATCGGGCTGTATAGATTTATTACACCGTCTTCGTAACCGATCTAGTTATGACTACGCAATTTCTGGGCCCAGCCTATAGTTTAGATTACGTCAGCCGCAGGATATCCCCAGGTTTGCATTTTATCACTGTTACCCGGCGAGGCTACTCAACCGCCCCCCTCCCCCCCCCCCCCAATCTCCCAATAAACACCTTACATTAAGCCCTGGAAATGGTGTTTGCGCCCCATAACATTGTTATGTATATATACAGTTGAGGTGAGAACGGCACAGACAACTCTTCAGGCAAGACATTTCGAAAAACTCACAGGTTCCCTTATGCATTTAACTAAGACGACTGAAAAGCGAAAGCCATCTACTTTTTCTGCTCCGTCCTTGTATCGAATTGATCATCCGCTGCCACCCTCCGATAGCTTTCTGCACCTAACGTTGTTTTACACTGGCTCAAGGATCGGAGGCGTTGCAAGGTTTCTACACCTGACCTGGTTTTGTACTGCCTCCGTGATCGGCCCACCTTTGACCAAGCGGAGTATGTCTTGTGATGACGTCACAAATTTTGACGATCTGTGACATCATGATGACGTCATCACGTGACGATGATGATTTTTTTGCACCACTCGTGTTTACGCCTCCGACACGGGACGCCGACGATGAGTTTTCTGTTTGATGACGCATATAACGTTTTCGCCTTAATAACAACACACACGGCGTTGTCTCAAGACAGTCCTCTCTGGAGAGCGATTTGATTCCGTCCTACTGACGTATACAAGCCAGCCCTGTCCGCAGCACAATATGTGCTCATGGGATTTCCGAGTGCCGAATTCGAATCGATAATGTTTCCGGAGGCACGCGCTGCACGATTGCTTCTTCATTACTTGTTACAGCATGTACACCTCCGTCAGAATCCACAGCCACGAATATATGTATATAGGACTATATCTCGACAGTGCAAGGGTACTAATGTCTCGGCGGTTGAGTAAGCACCTCCCCTGGGTGACTGATTGAGTGGGTGCGGGTGCACGGCCTCTAAAAATAGGGAGTCACGCTCAATTTGCCGCCTCAACCCGCGGGAGAACTGTCCGATGCTAGGGGCGCTGCGGGCGCTAGCGACGCTTCGAGGCGTTAAAGGAGCGTGATGGTTCCACCGCCACAAGTGACGCGCGACACGGTTGCCCGCATCGAATGGGTCAGATGTCGCGGGCGCGTGCAATTTGTCACGCCAATCCAGTCGCATAACCCGACGTGTTCGTTTCGTTTGATTTATGTGGGATCCGCAATGGTGGGAGAGGGTGCATGTATATATGCGTTACACGTACGTGCGCCCACAACTATATATATATATATACACGCCTGGTATTTGAGCATTTAAGTCATACAGCCAAAAGTGGCCACGCGGGGTTTGACAGATGTTTGGTTTTGCTAAAAGATGTTTCGGTCTTTGTCTCTGCGTATACCGTGTTTGCTCATGCATGGTCCTCTAGTGATGCAGAGGTGTAGCCAGAAACTTTTTTACAGCAGAGCTGTTAAGGTCGAGGTTGGCCTTGTGTCGTAGCTAGAAAATTGTCAACATCATGAACCGGCACGCGCCATCTTCTTCCTCTCCTGCTTCGCTCCCAAACACGTGCGCCGATTTGTGCACCGCCAGTGAAACGGCTGTGCTGAGACCATCCTTGCGCGACATTGCGCACGCTGCGCTAATTTTTTGTAAGTGGGGGGGGGGGGGGGTCAGACCTTTCCCTTTATGTATGTTCGTGCGTGTGTGCGTGCGTGCGTATGTACGCGCATACAAAATCTAAAATTTTCTAGGTGGTTTTGAGCACCCCGGAATACCCCCTGGATACGCCACTGATAAATGCCAGTGAGATCCATTCGACACAAGTTCCTCAAGCTCGCCTTATTAAGGTGAAAGCCTTAGATCCCTCATGAAACGCGAAAATTGACCGTCGGCGGCGCCAACACGAGTGATGCAAAAGAAAAAAAATATTAATAATCATGACGCAATGACGTCACCGTATGACGTCATCACGACGTCACAGATTGTCAAAGTTCGTGACGTCATCATGACATCACGTAATGTGCCGTCACACGATGACGTCATCACAGGACACCGTCGCTTGTTCAAAGGTGGGCCCATCACGGAGGCAGTGCAAAAACACCTAGGTGCAGAAAGGTTTCCAAGGGGGTCGGGGGGCTGGTTCAATACATCTAGTGTGCCTCGATGCGTACGCCAAAAGTGCGCATGAAGGCACCCTAGCTAAAATACGACTGAGAAGAAGATGGTTTTCGCCATCGAGTTCTCTTAGGCGAATGCACAGGAGACCCTGCGAGATTTTATTTTTTGACGTGGTTGTGGGTCTTACATGAGCCATGGTTGTTCGTCTCTATGCGTGGTCATGCGAATCGCGTTTACTGAAATATTATTTTGACTAAGGGAGGAGGGATACAAGCCAGAGATAAACTTTAACGTAACTTTCAAGCGTTCAAAAATCATGGACATACACGCTTCTCGGCTACGCAGTGGAAACATCGCAGTGCCGTCAACGCGTTCTCATCTGGCGACGACTGAAAAAAAGAAAGAGAAAAAAAATTGTTTCTCCTCGTTTTTAATAAGCGCGAACCACCACGTCGGCGGACCGAAAACGGCGAGCGGCTCATAAAAGCATCGCGTCCGCACCGCCGAGCAGCGATCCAATATAACTCCTTTGCGCGCCCTCGGTTGGGCTTTCCCGCACGGACGAAAAGAGATAGAATGCTTCGCCGCAATACATTTCTGCTCTCTGCTGCTGGCTAGCTGCTCCCTGCTGCTGGGAGCCGCCGCTATTTTCATGGCCAGCTGCACTGTGGCGAAGCACAAAATTCCGGCGCGCGCAGCGAGGCGCGAAACATTGCGCACACGTGAATGAGTTTATTACGTATACCTCGCCCTCCCCCAGCCGTCCCACTCTTGCCCACTTGTAATGCCGTTAGCGCGCTTGTTTATGCGGTGTCTAACGTTGCGTTTTATTCGGTACGTGCGCTTGCGTTGGCATTGGCTGTGCCAATTCTCGATCGATGTTGTTTCTGGAGGCAAAGAGGTATGCGAGCGCGGATTGATGATTGCGATGTTGTTCTTTGGTGGCGTCTCCTTTGCAACAGGGCTAAGAAAGGACAATTGCGAACGCGCAACTGGAAGCATGTAAGTGGTGTTTTACTAGAATACTATGTTGAAAATGTTGCGGACGAGCATAGCCAGTGGTGACTTATTTATAAATTTGCATTGCAAGTTGTGTCACCATTCTCTCCTGCAGCGCCCCCCCCCCCCCCAATCCGCGCCGAAATTTTGATGGGTGTGGTGTAACAACTAATGAAAAATATGTGCTTTCCTCGCATAGTCGAGGCCTCGAGCAAGTGCCCCCCCCCCCTTCCCCCGGGGAATAAATTCCTGGCTACGGGCCTGATATCAACTGATGAGCGTTGCAGCCACCTAATAATTGCGACCACGAGAAACTGTCGAGCAGATGATGTCGCTGGACGTTTAGGCAAGCGGACTGGCCCTACGTCGCCTTGTATTAGTCGGTCACTAAATTGAGCTCACTCTTTAAAAAAAAAAAAAAAGAGAAAACGACTGCCTATTCATTATGTAAACACTGACCGCTTACTACTCCATAAAAAAATCAATACATATCTTCTCAGTTAGTGAAGGTCTTCGTGGAAACATGCGATGCGCTGGGAGGCGTTGTGGATTTGGACCTTATACGGAAGATAACGGCGACGGCGGAAACAGTGTGTCCATATAATTGCTATTGCAACGAATTGGTCGTTGAAAGAAACAACTACGTGTCACTAAACGTTTGACACTATATTGTATGCTGTGTTCGTGTATTTATTAAGTATTCGGAATTTTCTTCTCCCTTCCGCCTAGTGTAAAGTAGCAAACCAGATGCCTCAGTTCCGGTTAAGCTCCCGGCCTTTCCTTCATTTGCGCGCGTATATATATATATATATATATATATATATATATATATATATATATATATATATATATATATATATATATATATATGCTTATTCTCATTTTCCCCTTTTTTTTTGCAGACTTCAGAATACTTAATCTCGGGAACTTGGCGTTCCCGAACTGTCCCACAGGGCACGGTTCGGGCACACCATGCAACTTTCGAAGGAAAAATCCCCTCGCCTATGTTGTATGCAAGGGTCTTGGCCAGTCCAAATCGAGTTACTCGAAATTAGGGATAGGCCGTATATACTCTGTGCTCGTTATCCTGGACGAACTGTTCTCAGCTGTGTTCCTTGCACTCGAGAACATTTGGAAAGCTCACTTCTTAAACGTGACCGTTGCTGTTTCCCGTTTCCCCCTCCCCTCCCCACCTTGCTCGAAGCAGCAATGCCAAACCCAAGTCACGCAGCGGTCGGCGTTTTTAGCCCCATGTTGAGTCATTCCTTTTTTGTCTTTCTTTCGTCTAAACCCCTCTTCGGTTCCCTTAGAGAGAGGGCGGAAGGTAGATGTGCACGTTTTTACTTAAACTCTTGTTTCTTCTAGTCGAAATGTGCAAGCCCAGTGAAGCCCTTCTGAGCAAATAAAACAATAAAAAAAAGACCAGAAGCCATAGACGTTAGAGTATCAAAAATGATTTCACTCCCTTTGAAGACCAGCCAAAATAAGAACGTGCACATGTTCATCTCGATCACAATCGGGCCATTCTTACAGCGAACAGAGTTTTGATAAGCTGGAAAATGGGGAAAAACTGAAGGATAGGGGCCTCTTCAAGATTGGGGAAACTAGAAAGAGCACCTATACTTATGTTATTCGTAATTTCGCATAGATCTATAGAAAAAGACCCGCTCCATACATATCACGAGATTACTACTAATTGTAAGCTTTGCCGTAGAACCTTCCCCTGGCTCATCCCAAGCTTAGCATGGCCCATGGCCTCTCTCTATACGCTTTGAATGCTACAGACTAGATCTTACCCTACTCCTCGCTTAATGCACTTAACAGATCAAGAAAACTCACAGGAATGCCGCAATTGCGGATTCGAATGTTTTAATTCTGAACACATGCCCTGGCTGTACCTATAGCCTTAGAAGCCTCTTCACTTCAAACCAAGGGACTCCTGGGAATCCAGCCTCAAAAGTTCAGGACATTTGCAACAACTCCAGGCCGTCCAGAAGGCCCAAGATGTTGCGGTGGGCCTGCCAGTCCCGTCATGGGTGAAGCCGTCGGCTCATCCCGAGTCCCCACAGGCGTGAGCTATTCAGGACCTCTATAAAGTTCTTGTCATGTCATGTCACAAATGCAGCCCGACCGCGACTGATCGCGGTTAATAAAGACGCAAAATAGAACACACCTGTGCATAAACACCATTCGGCAACCGGACGCCTGGCTCGATCGCCTCCGTCGCTCAAAACGAGGCTTTGCTGTCCGTGTACGCGCGGCCGACCGTTAAAACCGCGGAAGATCTATATTTCACGCTCCGTTTGACTTAAGCCGTTGAAATGCAATGCTGCTTCCTTGGCGAGGTCTTCGTTGCAAGCTTGTTCAGCGTCAACGACATCCATCGCGGGGTACACGGAAGCAGTGCGCACCCAGCGGATGCTTACGCGCACTGTGACATTTGATGGCGCCCTCTGATTCGGCGCTGATAACAATGACATCTGTGGTGACACTGCTTCAAGGCTGAATCTTGGGCGAGAGAAATTGAGGAAGAGAGATTTTGGTCTTTGGATGTGTCTTTGTAACCATTTTTCTTTTTTTGAACAGCGGGTATATATATATATATATATATATATATATATATATAATATATATATATATATATATATATATATATATATATATATATATATATATATAGCTAGGTAGGGATGATGCCCGCCGCAGCGTGAATCACCACCCATAAAATCCTCTTTGTTTTCTTACTACATCCTTTAAGCTAATGCCACCAAATGCAAAGGTTGAGGCACGCATCTCTTAAATGTGGTGATAGATAAATCAAAAGCTACAACAGAAGACACTTGGATAGATGCGAGCTCGTGATAAACACAGGGCCGCATGTTTGAGCTTCGCATGGTTAACAATATGTACGGAGCGCTTGGGTGGTCAACTTTTAGGTCTTCGGTTACGAAGGTTTCCGGTAATAAGGGATCTTTTTGCACCGAACAAGATGTAAACGCATTACCGGGAGGCCCATCATTCATTCCTGCTCAGCTTCCCGTGTCCCTTAAGTGCCCCTTTAACCTCACAGTGCCGATCCAGACAATTTTTAATGTGTACGCGGATGTGCCATAACATTGCTTTTGAAAGTTCATGCTCCGTCTTTTATTGGTCCAATCAGTATGGGCCAAGCAGTGAACTCTCTCCTTTACAGAGAAAAGGTGTACACAATTCATCAACGAGACAGAGACGTGCTTTGTGCCTGTACACTATTACGACAACGCTGGGATGTACATTAGTGGTTCCGGAGTATAAATTTTGTCTATACTTGGCAGCAGACCATGCGACTAAGATCCACAGCTGGCAAAAACTGGCTCGGTTCCACTTCTTTTCTTTGTGTAGGCTGTAGTCGTAAAAAAACGATATATAGCCTGCTTTTTACCATCAGCTGTTGTATCACCTATCGCATGCCAGCATCTTACCTCTATGTGTATTTCGTTTTTTTTTTTCTTGATACAAGCACGTGTTTCTGTGATGTGCTATTATCGAAGGCAGTAGCAACTCCAGTTTCATCCATCTCTTCCCTACATTTTTTTCCCGCCATTATTCTAAACGTGTCTTGCTTAGATCCGCCTCTGACCAGTTAAACTTCCGCCAACATTGAAATTCATAGCTCCTGAAGGATCGAGGTTTTCCAATGGGCGAATATGTCTGGTATTCCATCGCACTGCGTTGAGTAGTTTACAGACTGCATAAATGAGCGCGTCCGTTCCGAGTGTCTAGCACGGTTCAACGTCCCCTCTCTGCTGCCCCGCTTCAACCTCCAGCCTGCCCTATTTCGCCCGCCGACACTTACACCGACCGCCACCAGACGGCGATACGTGTCGCGACGCGGGACGCGAACAAAGCGCCACCGTAGCGGGCGCGACAGGCAGCGAGCGTAAGAAAAGAAAAAACGGACGACGCCCCGAGGCCTGCTGTCCCTCCAGCGAAGCGCCGGAAGAAAAACGCAAGAACGAGAGAATGCCTAGGCCCCGAGGGCGAGTAGCGCCTCATCGATTGGCTTCCGTGCCCGTGACGTCACGGACGTCCTATTATGCGCGACAAGCGCCGGCCAATGGGATCCCGCGAAGGCCGTTTTAATGTGGAGAGGAGAATTGCGAAAGGAGGCGGGGCAGCGCGGCGGGCTGTGGCGGTAACGGTTTCTTTTCTGCATGGCGCGCGCGCGCGCGCTGCGGCTGTTGTAGCCCCCTTTTATGCCGGATCGTCTCTGCCGCTTGTTTTCTGTCTCACCCTTCTCGATCGTGACGATGAGCAAGATTGAAATGCAACAAAAAATAAAGAAAGAAGGAACATGACAACTGTGGGGAGGGACAGTTTTGGTTTCGAAAACAACGCACCGGTTCTGCCGTCGAAATAGTACGATTTTCTTTTCACTTCCTCAGTACGTCGTCTGCTTGTATACGTCTGCCCGTCCACGAAAGAAATCGAAAAAGATATGGTATTGTCCGCCGCGTTGCAGCGGGCCGAAGAGTTGTCGCGGAGTGCAAGAGATTCGATGTTGTTTTTTTTTCTTTCTTTCTTTTTTGTACGTGTCCGCGCCAGCGGGCTGCTGGCTTCACTCAGGAATTCAATTGGTCGGATGCGCGCAATTTCTCGGCGGCGACCGCTTTCACGTCGTCGTCTTTTCTGCGCTTATTTTACTGTCTTCAGGGTCGGGGCCGTCCGTCTGTCTGTCACCGTCGCCTCGGTCGCTTGTCCGGACGGTCCTCGGGCGAACTGTTCATAGTTTCGGTTGTCAGCGCTGATGTATGTCGATTCCGCTGACGTCTCGGTAGGTGGACGTTTCCCTTTCCCGAAGTCTCCTGCTTTATCTTTCTATTCACTTTTACCTCCTTTCAGCTTCTTTACATTTATTTTTCACTGGCAAGAAGGCGCTATGGTCCGGCCTTTGATCTTGACAATTCGCTTTTCAGAGTTGCCCATCTTTTATTTTTATTTTTATGAAGTCATCTTCCTCTCTGGATGTAGCTGATGCTGTCCAGTTGTTGCGACGCCGTTATGTTTGTTGACAGGCACTTTGGAAGGAAATGCCGCCGTAGATTGTGTCGCATTGTTAAGGAGGCGATGTATATAGGTCTCGCGGGGCTGAGCCGGAAATAACGAACATGAACGATGGTGACATTTGGCTTCGCTCCCGTTTTTCATTCGTTCCTCTCTCTCTCCAACACTCTCTTTCTCTCCCTCTCTCTCCTCCTGACATATTTCTCATTCGACTGAAGATTATGCCTATACGGTCGACAACCGCTACAACTGGCGTCGCATGCTGCGTTTTATTCTATAGTTTCTTTTTCCTCTGTTATCGATTGACCCATGGCCGCGTATAGATTCGACCGCCTTTTGCAATCGATATATCCTCTTTCGTCCTGTTATTCTCCCTTATTTGGCACTCCTCGTGGTGACGGAATTCCTTAAGGTGCGAGATTGGAAATCGCTGCATGAATGGTTGCGCGAGAGTTCCCGTTTCGGGCAATGACGTGAGAAATATGTACGTCGTTTTCATTCGTTGATATTCGTAGGGCCATCTTTCTTGCATGTTACTTGCGGCTGCTTACTGTGCTCTGTTGTCTGGATCATTATCTTATGGGTTGTTTTCTTTCTTTGAGTGACCGCCGTATTTCGACGTAAGCTATACAGTTAAGCCACTGTTATAAGGAGGTCGCATTATTCGAAGGTTTTCGCATATAGCTCCGCATGCATCGTGCTCGCGTGTGCTGCACTGTCTGTAAATCCAAAAATTTCCCAAAGCCGGGTGAATTAGTAACTTATCGTAAAAGTTTACTCCTATTTGACACAGCCATTATTAACCTATACAGGTAGCCACCTATACAGGTGACCTATGGCCACCTATACAGGTGGTTATATAGGTCGGCAAACTCACTCACGAGTCGACTCACTCGGACTCAGATCGGGCTGTGAATCTGAGTCTGAGTAAGTCTGGCTGACTAGTGATATGGTGAGTTTGAGTCCGAGTGAGTCCGCTTGAGGAAAATTTTAGTGAGTCTGAGTCCGAGTGAGTCCAGCTGAGGAAAATAATTGGTGAGCGCTAAGCGCTAAATATATTTTTTGAGTGAGTCTGAGTGAGGACCACCTTTTTTTTTTGCTGACTTATGGTCCTGTCTACTGATCTTCAGCATTGCTTATATCGGCTTACGTTTATACTCCAGTCTATGCACACATATTCCAACGCACGAGCGTTAATGCCCCACCTCAATATTTATTAATCAGAGGGGTGAGTTAGGGGGGGGAGGGGCGCCATGACCTCCCCCCGCAAGCTATATCACGGGAAGCTCTTTATAAAAGTATCTCGTGCGAGTCGCGTATTTCATAAAGAAATGTCATTACTGGATTGAACCCCCCCCCCCCTCAACCTCTTCCTAGAAAATTTCTGACTATATATATACGCCCCTGGCCATTACGACTCCCGTTTGAATGTTCTGTGCCGCTACACGCCTGACGTAACAGCGTACAGCGCCTGACGTCACATATATATCTATGTGCACATATCTGACGCAACTCCAAGCGATCGCTCGTCAAGCGTTGCTTAAAACTTTGGCGTTTCAAATGGTTTACAACACGTGTCATCACAACATTGCTGAACTGTCTCAACATTATTAGTTTCGTCGGCACGTATACAAATGCGGTTTTCGATCGCAAGGCGTTATAGCCTTTCCGTCGGGCGCTCTAATTAGGCCTGCGTTTTCGAAAAACCCGTCGAAAGAAAGAACACCACGCACGATCGGGCCTCAAACGCGCGTTTGCGCGCCCTTCGGAAGCTTAATTGGGACGTGAGAATATAGGAGGGGAGCGCTTTTACTGCGGAATCGCGCCCTGGCCGGGTGCGCCTATACACACAAAGCGCTTATACATATAACACTATAACGCGGGGCGTTTTTTCGCAGTTCTAATTGGCTTTGCTTTCCTCCAGCGATCGGTGCCGCCATCCATCCACCCACCCTTCCTCACGCAGCACGCGATCTGCAGGTGTCCGTGGCGCCCCCTATATATGTTTATCGGTACCAGCATTTCGCACGCCAGGTGGCGCCACCGCTTGCCTGCGCTCGCACACTAAGTCACCAAAAATTGCAAGAACCGAGACGGCTTCCCGTATAATACGAACACATAACGGGAGACGACGACTCGATCGTTCTGACAGTGGGCCTTTTTCTCTCTCTTTCTTTTTCACCCTCTATCTCTGAATCGCATCTGTGTATATATAATACGTATACAGATATATACGCTATAGAGAAACGGCGCCCTCACCGATCCCGCGGGGGTCTCGCGAGATCTCGTTACCAGTTTGCGTGACCGGGAATCGAATTAACGCTTAGCGCCCCAGTTATTCCCCACCCGACCGCTAGGGCGGCGCTGACTGCCTGTCGGCCACCGAAGAACGGTTTTTATTCCCGGATCGTTCAAGGCTTGCCGCCCCGCCGCGCTCTATTTGCATTGCCAATGATCCGGAGAAGCACTTTCGATGCGTCCGTATAACGCGCCGCTGTTGCGCTTGCATGCTTTAGCGCCTTTGCTGCCCCCTGTCGAGGCTTCGCGGGAGCAAAGCCAAGCCAAGCCCAGAGACCGCGCCAGCTTTGAGGGTCCCTTTTCTCTCTATCATTCCCTTTAGTATTTTTTTTTTTTTTTGCGCTCTTTGTATACCTTATGTAGGGTGAGCGAGCAGTTTGGGGTTACGGTTGCTTACGGTTCGATCATAAATAATAATGGCGGCGATGTCCTCTCTTCTTTTCTTTTTTTTTCATTTACCGACCTCTCGGTCGCTCCTCGACAAGTGCGTTGCGTAAAGCTTATATAAATTAGGAGGCTGCAGCTATAAGCCTATCACTTTGTACTTGCGTGCGTGAGATGAGGCTTTGTATAAGCGATCGCTTTCACGCGTGGCTCGACACATGGGTACGTCCATACACGAGTGAGATGAAGTCTCTCGCGACTAGATGAGGATCGTTCGTAGCATCGTATGGGATACGTGAGCATAAGGTTCTTCTCTGTAGACGTTCTATTCATACTTAGAAAGTCTATAGAGAGGGACCCCATGCTTATATATCGTGCACAGCTTTGTATCGTTAAAACGTAGATGTGTTACGACAGCTTTGCCTGGTTTGTACGTATGTAGACAATTATAGCAGTGTCTATAAATTTCCTTTACTACCCTTTCGTGGTATCTATAGATGACGGGCTGGATCTTTATCGTCCATAATTTTGTTATTTGGCACTTTCATTCATACTAAGTAACATTGCACGGTTCCTCTCTTCGTCAACAAAATTTCGGTACCCAACTCTTGGGGTTATTTGTGATGCAGTGCGCGATCAGCAACCGAACACAGAGGCACGGTGCAATCAGCGCGATATATATCTGTACGATCATATATCTCAACAAATGCCGCTAGTTTCGTTCAAGCTATAGATACGTCAAATGTTATCGCTCAAAGTGCAATCTCCTAATTGGTCTTGTGTCTATGACTATATGTATAAGCCGCAAGAATTGCCTCTGTTGTTGTTTTTTTCTCGTTCTTCTGCTCTTATTACTGTGCAGCACGATTGCATTCCTTGCTATAATAATAAAACCAATTCATCGAAAGTAGAACAACACACATGGGTCTTCAAATGGGTCTGGTAAAATGAAAAATATATATATATAGTATATATATATATATATATAATATATAATATATATATATATATATATATACTTTTTAATATACAGTAGCATAACCTGATGTAGGTTTGACTTGTAGCGACCCTTCAAGTGACCTCTTATTCGATTATTCTGGCGTTTTTGCATGCTGAGCCCTAATACGAAAGGCGGCTCACGCCGTGGGTGGGGATTCCATCCCGCGACCTCTCATTCTGTATAGCAAGAACGCCTTAAGCCACTGTATTATCACGGCAGGTGTGTAGACGATCCGTTTCGGGTATGCATCTTCGTAACGATTGCAGGCGATCTCGTTGCATGTAATCATCTTCGACCGAGGGAATTCGTCCAGTTTAGAAACGCACACGCGAGTTCCGCAGTTTCACGACGTCAACACCCAACTGCGAGGGATCGAGTCCCAAAATGATCGAGTGGGGTTTAGGTAAATGAGATTGCCGCGCGCTCTGGTGCCGATTGCACAAGCGCGGAAGGAGTGAAAAGAGAGTAAAAACAAGATTCAAGCAAAAACGAGCGGCATTCTGCGCCACGGCCTGGCGTATAGGTGCTGGTATATCTAATTTGTTGTTGTGGTTGTTGCGGCCACCCGAACGAAAGAGGTCAAACGTTAATGAGAAATTTGTCCGTCGAACTCCATTGCGTTACCCGGATGTATGTGTATAAGTATGTATGGCAGATTCGTCTAATTGCGTTTCTATCTGTGTGTATGTAAGTGCAGTGGTATAAACCTCACGCACACGAGTCGATGATATTACTAATCTTTTGAGCAAGCAGACACGTATCGTTAACTCGAGCATGGAACCAAAAAGCAAAAAGGAATCTAACAAACAAACAAAGAAGAAACATTGAGGCCTGCGTCGTATGTTTTCATTTCATTTGCAGTGACCTGCGGGATAACTAACTTTTCTCTTCCATCTCATTAGGAGGGTTATGGGCTGTCATGTATCCGCCCTCATACCTAATTAACTGTACACACTAAGCTTCGAGAGTTCCTGATAAGTTCAATGCATATCACGTGGTCATACGCAGCTGGTCCCACAAGCCGATCCGTGGTATAAGGGACAGTGTATACATAAGAGCCGCACCAGCACGAAGCCTCTAAATAGTTACTTTCTGCGGCCATGGGTATAGATTACGTGGAAAGGTCGAGGCACATAGTGGGAAATAAGGCGCTTGTGTCGAGGGTTTCCAATGGCCTTACAGCCGCTCCTCCAACCTGGCCGATCAGTGATTGGTGCAGTCACCAGGTTTATAAGAGATTGACAGTTACGCCTCCTATATATGCACTGCTCCTGCATGTTTGTTGCTGCCGTCTCTGTGTGTTTCGAGTATGCAGGCTGTTCTGATCATCTGTGGTATAGCTTATATGGGACTTCCTCGCCACCTCGTTAGTATATACGTCGGGAACACGGTGACGGTAAGATACCCTATAGTATACGATCTCATCGTCCGGCAAGTATTAAAGCTAAAGCTTTAGATTCATCGCCGAACGCTAAAAGAGACCGTCGGCGTCGAGATAAGCGGTGCAAGATGTAACCAATATGTGATGACGTCACCATAAGAGGCCATCATGACGTCACAAGTTGCCATAATCTGTGACGTCATGACAATCTCATACGGCGTCCCTTTATATGATGACTTCATCACATCA